>NC_069004.1:440018-451519 GCF_001194135.2 Octopus bimaculoides
AAAGAAAAAGCCTGTCGTACATATGATGTTTTTGCAGCTTTAATAAAAAGAAAACATATTACTCAACCTTTGGTATTCGAGTATTATTTTTTACCACCTTGTTTTGCATTTATGTGCTTACACACACACACACACATATTGTATCGCACAGAAGTATGTACACCTCTAAAAAGTTTCAGTAAAATTGCCATTACTCTGATAATATCGAAGGAAATCAAACGAAATTTATACTGAATAAAATATATGATACATGCAAACATCATACAAATTTGGAACATAAAACAATAAGCATTTTCAAAGATATGAACGAAATATTAATTTTAAAACGTTGTAAACACACTAAAGGAAATTTGTTATATTCACTATTTTCTCCCCTTTTTTTGACTAAATTCAGATTTTGCTGATGATTTCAATTCTGATAAATTATTTCTCCAGGAGATTTTTTCACCGGTCATTGTTACTGCATCTGCAGGAATTCTGATTTTTGGACCGTGGTGAAAATCTTCTTCATTGTTATTAAAATGGCACCAAAAGGAAAGAATTGTCTGAAGATTTGAAGAAAATTATTTTTAATTTGCATAAGAATGGTTTAGGATCCAAATTAATTAGCAAACGAATACATAGTCGCCAAAGTAATTCAGAAGTACAAAACTACTGGACGGCTAAGCAATAAACATCGTCCAGTTCGTCCTTCTTGTTTAACTGCATGTGATATTCACCACATCCAATGTTGCGTGATGGACGACAGGCGTCGTACCGCTTCATCTTTGGCCCAAGAAGTGTCTTCTGTTAGTGGAAAGAGTGTATCCACCCAAACAGTTCGCCGAAGTTTGAACCAGTGGGGGTCTTCATAGATGCATTCCTCGTAGGAAGCCTCTCCTCACTACCAGGCATAAAACCAAGTCGTCTTTCTTTTGCCGAAACCTGAGTAAGGGGAAGGAGTTTTGGAATAAAAAAATTTTTTCTGACGAGACTAAAATCAACTTGTTTTTTGGATCAGATGGTATTAAACGAGTATGGCGAAGATAATAGCGACGAATGCACTGTGCCTAGCGTGAAACACGGTGGCGGAAGTGTTACGTTTTGGTGATGCATGAGTGCAACTGGTGTGGAAGGATTCACATTTATGGAGAGAAATTGTCATAAACCTATTCTTAGACCAGATCTATTTCTCATAACCTCTCCCTACTGCACCTATTACTTGGTTCCATCAACAACAGCAATAACAACATCATGATCATTTCTATTATAGGCACATAAGGCCTGAAATCTTGTGGTTGGGGTTGGTCGATTACATTGACCCCCGGCGAGCAAGAACATCACAACATCATAATCGGAGACAACAGCGCCGCAGTCACTGACAACATTTTTACTACTACTACTACTACTACTACTTAAACCACCACTAACAACGACAACCACAGTGACAACCATCCCAACAATAACAACGACAGAAACTACCACCACCAACAACAACCGCAACAACAACAAGAACAATCAGTACTTACCACCACTACCACCATAACAACACCGTCGCCAACACCACTACTACTACCACCCTCATCTTCATCACTGTCACCACCACCACCATCCCACATTCTGTCTCTGTCATGTCACTTAACTCGTTGGTAGTGGTGGTCATGCGTGTAAAAAACTACTCCGCCCCTGCAATTGCTAATATTTTCATTTCTCAACAAAAGCGTTCTCCTTCTCTTTTCCCTCTCTCTTTCTCTCTTTCATCCCCCACTCTCTCTCTCTCTCTCTTTATCCCTCTCATCACCCCTTTACTTAACCCTATCTATCCCCACAATCACTACTATACCCTCCCCATTACCTCCACCTCACTTTTACTGTCTCACCCACCCCACCCCCAACCTATCGCCTCCTCTCTCCTCTCTCTCTCTCTCTCTCTCTCTACCTCTATCTCTGTCTCTCTTCCTTCCAAGACCAACTTATATAACGACCCTACAATCGTCTGCCTCATTCATTACTTCTCCCATTTCAATATCTATTTATTTCCCCACTCTCATTCTCTCTTTCTCTCTTTCTCTCACTGTGTATGCAATAAATATTATGTGTGTGTGAGTGCGTGTATGTCTGCGTGTGTATGTGTGCGAGAGAGAGAGAGAGAGAGAGAGAGAGAGAGAGTGTGTATGTCTTTGTGTGTGAGTGTGTCTTTATGTGTGTGTGTGTGTGTAACTGTCTCTCTTCCTCTCAGTCTTTCCCCGTCTATTTATCTCTCTTTCACTTCTACCAACCAGCCAGCCAACCAACCAGTCACCCCACCCCACCTTTATAAACCTCCATCACCCACCCACAGCACTACTTTCTCTTGTTCCCCTCTCTTTCTCTTAAACTTCACCCTCTCTCCTCAGTCTCTCGTGTTTCACTCCTACCTCTACCTCCCTTTTGACTTCGTTCTGGAATTTGCTTACACGGGAGCCTAATAATATTTTCTTTCAAAAGGATCAACGCCGACAGTTTGCTAATGTTTTTCTACTCAAACAAGAGAGAAGTAATTTGTCTGGAAATAAAAACTGTTAGAGGAAAGTCCATTTTTTAATTCATAACATCAACAAAAACAAAATAACGACAACAGAAATCGGGGGGGGGGATCAAAAAGAAAGACACGCAGAAAATAGTTGACTTCTATTTACAAAGATAGAGTAATCCCATACAAACTCAGAAGGAAAACGAACAGACGATGCTGTAGAACTCAGAGGAGCAGACAACAAGCAAGACAGACGAGAGAGAGGTTACGAAAGAATGTGAGAGAAAGAGGAAGAGAGAGAGAGAGAGAGAGACCGAAAGAAAGAAAGGTGAGGGTGTAAATGAAGGTTTTCCGTCCCTTTGCTATCTCTCTCTCCAATTGATTGATTATGATAACTGATGCAATATTTTCTCCCATATTTTGACGACGCAGCTATGAAAGATAAAGCAACAAGCCAAATGGAAAAAATCCGCAGCTCCCACCCAACCCCCTCCTCAGAAAATTGCGGTCAAAGGAGGCGTGGGATTAAGGAATGTTATTTCTAGGAATGTGGCAGAAGCGAATCCAAAGAACCAGTCTTCGGCGCTGCTGATGATGAGATCGTGATAATAACAAACCTTTCTTCTGTAAATACAAAGTCTGAAATTTTGAGGGCGGGGTTAATCGATTACATTACCCGGGAGTTCGACTCGTACTTATTTTATCGACCCGGAAGGATGAAAGGCAAAGTCGACCGCGGCGGAATTTGAACTCAGAACGTAGAGACAGACGAACTACCGCCCGGCGTGCTAACGTTTCTGCCAGCTCGCCACCTTATGTAGCAGGAATATTAAAAAGCTAACTCTCTTTGGAGTTAAAAGATGTAAAAATAAAAATTCTTTACTTGCAACCACTTGTGAAGCGATTCTTGTGGAATTTTAGCATTTGGGAGGTGGAGAAGCAAAACAAGAAGATCCGAAATAAACCGCACTTGAAAAACTCCAGAATTTGGCAATAAAAACATCACATAAAGAAATATTATAATAACCACGTTCTGGATGTAAGGAATCCTTATTTATTTAAGACTTCTGAGACAGTAATTTACCAAATTCCTTTGCGGGAATGAAGCTAGTCATTAGAATTGGTCGCTTAGTGTGTTTGGTCTTCTTCGCCAAGAACTGGATGGATGGGAATATCATTTTAAAGAATGTGAGTTGTTGCTGCTGCTGCTGTTGTTGTTGTTGTCATCGTCGTCGTCGCTGTTTAACCCTAAACCTGTCCCACTGATCTACACCTTGGGAAAGTGTCTTCTACCATAAGCCCAGGGCCAAACAATGCCTTGTGAGTGAATTCCGTAGGCAGAAACTGTGTGGAAGCCGTCGTATATATATGTATGTGTTAGTGTTCGATCCCCTCACATCGGTGGATAACTGGCGTTGGTTTGTTTACATTCCAATTACTTAACGGTTCAGCAAAGGGGTCGGATCGTATAAGTACAAGACTTCAAAAAAATAAATCTTGCGGTCGATTTGTTTGACTAAAGCCTTGAAGGCGATGCCCCAGCATGGCCGCAGCCCAATGATAGAAGCAAATAAAAGCTAAGAATTGAGCGTGTAGGAAGGGTGAGGGTGTTTCCATGGTGCTTGTAATTGTATCTGTACAACTGTTGAAGGAGGCTGAGATATTATGTCCTGCTTGGAGTCGGTAACTACAGCATCACGGCTTTTTCAACGGATGATTTGTGCAGCTGTTTTGTGTGAAGATTTGTGATCCGAAAACATTGCATGATAAAGGAAGAAACAAAACAGACAAAAAACCCCCAGAAAAATGGGTGGAAGAGATGATGGGCGAGAGAGATAAATGGTCTTTAGAAATATGTTAGCAGAACTGAGTGCTGGTAAAGTGGTGACAACATGTCTGCCCCAGAATCTACGCACCAATAGCAAAAAATATAATAATAATAATAATAATAATAATAATAATAATAATAGCAATAATAATAATAATTTTGGTGTCTTCTGATATGTCTCTTTCAATTTCTTGTTTGCGATATTCATATTTGCTTGATTCGACCCATCTTTCATTTCGTCTTCAAATTTCTATAACCAATCTGCTTCTATATTTTTTCTTGAGTGAGCTTCAAATTTCTCACCCAAAATTCTTTGCTGCTTCAACATTTGGCACATCATTCCTCTGATTGTTCAGTTGCTGTTCAAATTTCCTTTCATTGTTTCTGAAGAACCAGTTCTGCAGGTGTTGGTTTGTTTTTTGTTGGTTTTGTTATTTTCACTGCTTTTGAGTTTGTTTGCATTATCTCTTCTTTGACTACGTCTAACCATTTGTGGATTTCCTTTGAAGTTCGTTTTTGTGTCTTTCCCTCACCATCTTCTTCTCTTTGGTTGCATGATTCCTTTCAAGATTTCTGCTGAGCTGTTCAGTTTGGTTCTCAAGTCTTCGTTCCCACCATGATTTTCTTTGACCCTTAAACCCAAGAATTTCCACAGCAACAGATGCTGCGCAGTATATGAGGTTGTTTAAATCTGTAATATTTTCATTAACAGCTTGACCGTTTTGTTTAATATCTTAAGTAGCTTTCTTCCTCTTTCCATTCTTCTCAACGTAGCGAGTGTCTTCCTTTCACTTGTTCCTTTCCCCGTCTGAAACATTTTTCCCCCCTTCGACAAAGTAAAACTTGTTTTCCTCTCGGTTGTTATTTCTCTTCTGAGGATGTTATTTCTGTCATTTCTTGATCTTGTTCTATTTCCTCTGTTACATGCTCTACATAGGTTTCATCTTCCACTGTTGTGGAAACCTCTTCCAGTTCCAACTCGAACAGCCATTGTCTTTTCACGGTTAGATTTTCTCCTTTACAAGTCTTTACTCTGTAGCAGGCGACATGCTTTTTCCCTCTGCATGTTTTATATATCTGATGTTCTTAGACTAACTTCATCACAACCCCATCGTCGTTCTGATCTCTACCGTCATCTTGTAGTCTTTGTCGCAGCATTTGGATAAGGACCAGGCCCACCCTGCTGCTTTCCTCGGAGATCCGGGCTCCATAGACACAGTTGCCATTATGCTTTCCATTTGGCCTTAAATAGATGACACGTCACAACCAGCAGTGTTTCTTTTCGAGACACCATCACAAGGGGTCTGCCAGCTAAGGATAAAGAGACCTTCGTCACTTTGTGGTAGACCCATCCCTATAGGGGCGACTATTATCATTATTATTATTATCATCATCATCATTAGTTTCACATATCAATGCCCTCTCTCTCTCTCTTCTCTTTCTCTGTATGTATATGTGTATATATATATATATGTGTGTGTGTGTGTGTGTGTGTGTGTGTGTGTGTATTATATATATATATATATATATATATATATATATATACAGCATATATCTTTCCATTTTACTTTCTTTCCACCATCCAACCAACAGCTCTACTCTCTCTTTCTCTCTCTTTGTCTCTCCTTCTATCCGTCTATAAACACACACACACACCACATGAAGCATACAGAACACTAAATACACCACATCTGAGTACAACACCCCAGAGTACACCATCCTACACAGCACACAACTTTGCACATTGCTATCGTCACAGCCACCACCACCACGAACAACAACAATAGTAATAACGACAACAGCAACAACAACAATTAAAAAACAATAACACAGCAACAACAACAACAACAGCACTTCCCATGAAGTGTTTTGTTTGTAGTAATTTCACGCCTGTCTACGGCTTTGACATTTTAGCTGCCATATGGAGAATTGTCATCACAACTGACTCACACAGAAATACATAGACACATACATAGACACATATGTGTGTGTGTGTGTGTGTGTGCAAGTACGTGTGTGTGTGTGTGTGTGTGTGTATATATATATATATATATATATATATATATATTCATACACATACTCTCACACATGCACACACACAAATATATATATATATGTGTGTGTGTGTGTGTGTATGTATATATATATATATATATATATATATAGATATAAACACATACATGTGCATGTACACGCTCACATATACATGCAGGTGTATTATATACATAATTTCTGTACCAAATCAACATACATACATACACACCCTTTATATACGGCATTGAACCTGACATACACACATCCTCAATTCTCTGCTTTAATGTACTTATGTTTTCTCTCTCTCCATTTCATGTCACACCGCAACTGGTGACCGTTGACGTGGTTTGCTATGGCTTTCCAACCGGCCAACCACCGGTTCACTGCATTTGCCAGAACGAGAAAGTGAGAAGGGAGCGTCTATAACTCGGTGAACTTCCTTCGAAAAGCACCGGTTTTTCACCAATATTTCAAACCTTTGCCTATTATTATACATCGGTCACGCACACGCGCGCACGCGCACACACAAATTAATATGCAGTATGTATACATATTTATATATATATGTGCGTTTGTGTGTGCATATATATATATATATGTGTGTGTGTGTGTGTGTGAATGTATATTGTATGTGTGTGTATACATATATATATATATATATATACACATAGGACCATTGTTCCAAGGGAATGACTCACTGACAGCGGACCCAAGAAGGATAAGTGAGATACTCAGGGAACAATTTCAAAGTGTCTTCACTTCCCCCCTTGGACACATGCTGATAAAAAATGCGGCTCAATTCTTTGATATTGCGGCTCTAGAAAAGGAGGCGTCAGCCATCGATTACATCAACATTGGGGAGACAGATGTAACTGTGGCCACAGATGAAGTGAGCTCATGATGGCTTCCCAGCTATTCTCCTGAAGCCATGTAGGCAGGCTTTGACGAAACCACTTCAGGTACTTTTCCAAAATTTCCTTGCAAGTGGTAAACTTCTTTAAAAGCTGAAAGAAGTCATTATATGCCCTATCCACAAAGGTGGAAGCAGAGCAGGGGCCAAAAACTACAGGCCAATCTCTCTGATTTCACAGATCAGTAAAGTCATGGAACGAATCACCAGAAAGAAGTTGATAATGGTCCTCGAAGAAAATGACATACTGAAGAATACAGAGCATCTGTCCAGCAAGAAGCTTCCTCACACAACTCCTAGAACACTATGACTGAGATTTGAAACAGCTGCTTGACCATTGACCATGACACTGTTCTGGGGCCATTACTGTTCATTAAAGGATCAAACAGGAAAAATACATTGTACCATTAAAATCAATACGTATATGAATGTTTGTATGTTTGAATATATATCTATGTATGTATATGAATGTATATTCATTCATATACATGTGTATACACACACATGTGTGTGTGTGCATGTATAGGCATTTACACATGCACACATACAAATGTACACATACATACAGTTGCATAAACACACTCGCATACGTCTACATATACTCGCACTCGCACTCACAAAAATAGCATTGTTAGGTTTTACATTATCTGGATTGATTGATGTGTTTCATTGCCATTATGTATGAAAGGGTACAAGAGAAAGGGAGTAGGAGATGGGGTGAACCGGCAGACTTATCCTCTCACACACACTTTTCATGCAAAGGTGAAGGTCAGCCAAACTGATGAATGTCTTAACAGAATTGCTGTTAAGAGCAGACAAACTATGCTTATAACAAAAGTATAGCATGGAGAGGGAAGGGGTGGCAGGAGGATAGGAGCCTGTTTCTCTGTAACATCGAAGGCTATGGAGGGATGGCGGTAGTCATGTCTGTTAATTTTAAGGTAAACATCAGACAGGCTACCCGTTTTAAGAGGTGTAGTGATCAGACGGGCAACACCGTTAACAAGAAGGCGGAGTTTGAGCAGTCAGGCCACCCTCTCGTACCTCTTTAATGTAGAGCGAAAAAACAAGCTACTGGAATGTGCTGACAGGCTCGCTGTCCCTTTAACACGTAGGATCAGCGAGGAAGCAGTCTGCCTCTTTAATATAAAGTTGGAGGAATGAATAGTTTTTTGCACAAAGGTTTTTAAGCGGGGTCTTTCTACCTTTTTAACATAGAGATGTTAGGAGCAGACATTTATGTCTCTAACATAAAGGAGCAAAATCCAGGCACTCTTCTGCACAAAGGTTTAGGGAGCTGACAAACTAAAGTCTACCCCTTTAACACCTGGGTATAGGGAGCAGTAGTCCGCCCCTCTGACACACAAAGGTACACTGAACGGATTCTCTTACCTTCTTTAACATAAATGTGTAATGAAAAGAGAGTTGAACTCTTTAATATAATGAACAGGCCCTCTAATCCCTTTGATATAAAGGGATAGCGAACAGACAGTCCACCCCTTAACATGAAGGTGTAGTGATCAGATACTCGACCCAGTAACATAAAGGTGTTGCGAGCAAACATAGTACCTGTTTAACACAAAGGTGTACTAAACAGACAGCCTATCCGTTTAACACAGAGGTGTAGTGCTTGGAAACAACGTGTGTATCGTGTGATCGGAAGGATTACGGACGGATTAAGTCCGAATTCTCTCACGACGTAGGCCCTCTCAGAATGGATTTTTCTCCATACATTTACGAGGGCCTACGTCCAAATACCCCACGAGCCCGGGAAAAGGAGAAAGAAAACGAGAACGAAGGAACCTCGAACCACTGATGCAGAGGTAAGCAATGTCGAACATTCATGGAGGTTGTTTAAATGTGCGTGGCCTGGTGTCAAGCTGGAAGCAAGGTCGCTTCCTTAATGACATCAGGTCGCGTAATTTGGATGTTATTGTTGCTACAGAGACCCGGTTAAGGGGGCCAAGAGATCTGTATACATACATACGTATATATGCATACGCACCTGTGTGTATGTGCGTGTGTCACATTCCTCGTCGGGCGCAATGCTTCAGACGTTCTGTGCCTGTTTCGTATCGCACTACATTTCCTACTGCAAACTGATACAGGGACCAATATATCAAAGTTCATGTTACCTCACTTATGATATCATAAGGGGAGTGGGAGGAGGAGGCAATGGGTGGTGGAAGAAGAAGAAGAAGAACGGTGTCTTCTTCGGTATCGATGTCTCCTTTGAACGTCTTCGATGATATCGATACGCGTTCACGTGCGTGTATATCGAAGGCCTTGAGATCGCTGGAGCAGAATAAATGAAGAGATCCGTTTACTCTTAATATTCAATGACTGGACGGACGGACGTTGTTGTTGGTGTTGTTATTGTTTCGTCCCAGGTCAGTTGTTGTGAACCATCAGATCTCTGATCAAATGCGTTCCAACTGTGACCAACCCGCTATAGTTTAGCGGTACATCTTCATCTTCTTCAACTTTTACCTGTTTCAGTCAGTCATTGAACTGTGCGGTCCCGTTTGGGAGCACAACTTTAAAGAGTTTTAGGCGAAAAAATTAACATTACTTATTCGATCGGTGTCTTCTGTCGAATCGCTAAGTTACGGGACGTAAACAAACCAACTCTGGATGTGTGTGTGTGTCTTTGCCTTCACCACTGCTTGACAACTGGTGTTGGTTTGTTTACGTCCCCATAATTTAGTTGTTCGACAAAGAGATTCCGATAGAATAAGTACCAGGCTTTAATTAATAGATACTGGTGGTCGATTCGTTCGACCAACACCATTTAAGTTGGTGCTCCAGCATGGCCGCAGTCCAATGACTGAAACAAGCAAAAGATAAAACATGAATGGAGTGGCTGCCATGACAACGATAGTCTTTGCCGTCATGTTGACTGGTCTCTGCTGCCACACTGACGTCACTGAACAGAGAGACGAGAGAAATTGTCGCGGCTGCAGCGGCAACAACAACAACAAGGAAAAAACACAAAACAAAAAAACGATAAATTAACAACAGCAAACAGAAAATAACTGTGAAGATTCCTGAACAAATAGCGAAAGGAAGACGTTTGAGGGAAAGAGAGAAACCACCAAGAACATGAAGACAGAACCGTTGCCGGACAAAATGCTTAGCGGCATTTCTTCCGTTCTGAGTTCATATGCCACTGGGGTCGATAAAAATAGGTACCAGCTGAGCACTGGGGGTGGGGTCAATGTAATTGGCTTAGCCTCTCCCTCGAAATTGATGGCCTTGTGCCAGAATTCAAAACCAATATTATATGCCCTGGGGTGATGACGCTTCCTGTCGAAAGAATAAACAGTACCCCCACCCACCACCTCCGAAAAAGAAAAATAATAATAAATGCTTCGAAGAAGCGTGGTTTGCAGAAGTTTTCGTATCCGTGTTTGTTGCACTGGAGGATCTTCCTGTAACATTGCTAATTATTTTAATATTGAAGATTGCAAGCAGATGCGGGTGGTCGTTGGGGGTAGAAAAATCAAAGTGATGTTTATGGTAACAGAGGTCACCTCAGAGCCTGCTGCCTCTCGTAGGTTGGGTGGAAAAACGAGAGCCGAGTGCCACCCGCCACCGCCGCCACCACCACCACCGATATTCCAACGACTACAACCACAACAGCAGCGGAGAAATCTTTCCAGTAATAAAGAGTCTTAATAAATTCCGATTTCTGAAATAAAGAAGAAGCTAAAGAGGAAATTGTGAAGAATTTACTGCAAAAATGGTAAAGGAAATAGGTTTGGGAAAATCAATGATCTTTACTGCCCCAAAAGTTATGGCAGTCGTGGCTATGTGGTAAGAAGCTTGCTTCCCAACCACATGTTTCTGGGTTCAGTCCCACTATGTGACACCTTCGGCAAGTGTCTTTTACTACAGCCTTGGGCCGACGAAAGCCTTGTGAGTGGATTCGGTTGACGGAAACTGAAAGAAGCACGTGGTGTGTGTGTGTTTGTCCCCCCCCCCCACCACTTGACAATCGGTGTTGGTACGTTTTTCCTCTCATCTCCAACCACCGAATATTACATGACTTTCTTGGAGGCCATGTTTTTTTTAAGGAAAATGTGATTTTACAAAAACACAGAGTTTAAACGATGGCAAGACCCCGTACAGAGTTGCTATCAAAGGAAGACCGCTCCTCGATGTTGCATGTTGGTTTTCTCAACAAAATTGTTATGAAAAGTAAAGTAAGCGGATCTCTTGCGTTGGGGGGGGGGGGG
>NC_069004.1:451546-453357 GCF_001194135.2 Octopus bimaculoides
AAAAACAAGAAAAATGTGCGAAAAATGAGTGACGTACGAAATTCGATGGTGGTCAGAGAAAACATCAATTCTACTGTAAATGCGACGAGGTGCTTTTATAATAACAATAACAATCCTTTCTAATTTTGGCACAAGGCCAGCAATATTGAGGTGGGGGGGGAGAAGTCGATTACATCGATCCCGCTACTTGACTGGTACTTATTTTATCGACCCCGAAACGGATAAAAGGCAAAGTCGACCTCGGTGGCATTTGAACTCAGAACGTAAAGACCCAAGTAAGCGTTCATCCAGAACAGCTATTATCAAACACGTTCCATCTGCGTCCATCTCGCCGTATTAGTATTCCTCGCCGGTTTGCAAATCAAGAACCCACACACACACACACGTGTGTGTGTGTGTGTGTGTGTGTTAAATCTGCAAACGGAGCTTTATCGGCGACAATCCCATCAGACTGGAAGGGCCTGCAAGAGTTATGGACCCCCGCCCCTTTCCTCCAGATTCAACAAATAAAAAGATAACCCTCAGTAATTCCCAAAAGAGTTCTTACCCAGAATGACGTTTCCTATCGCTAAAGGCTTCGCCCAGGGACCAAGTCTACCACTCAAATCCAGATAGAATCCATTGGACGGGCTTTTATGTAGTTTCCACCTTCCTAACTTTAGTTACAAAACTTGAATCGACTGGAGAATACGGTAGAAAAATCTTGAGCCGTAATATGGTATCGAACCCAGAACAATATGATTGTGAAACTATTTTTTTAACCATACAATCATACTTGATTTCACTGTTTAATGGAGGCGTGTGGCTCAGTGGTTAGGGTGTTGGACTCGTGATTGTAAGATTGTGGTTTTGATTCCCAGAGTGGGCGATGCATTGTGTTGTTGACTAAAACTCTTCGTCTCATCTTGTTCAAGTTCGCTCAGCCGAATCCTGCGAGGGACTGGCGTCCCGTCCAGGGGAGATATATGCACACCAGAGAACCTGGGGAACTGGGCGTGGCTCCGGGTCAGCCCTGGTCAAAGCAGGGAGATCTACCGCCAAAGGTGTTCTCGGTGTGACTTATCTCATCCGATCCGCTTTCAAACTGTGTGTGCTCCAGTCTGATCCTCAGCTTTTTATTCCTTTTAATGGATCTTCCAACTCACACTTTTTTTTGGGGAGTTTTGAAGAGAAGACATGTCCCTGAAACGATTCAATTCAACTAGCTGCTGCAGATTTATGTCCGAATGCGTTCCTGTCGTGACAGTCACTTCGTATTCTATATCAGGGATTACATTGACCATTGCATCATTCTTTATTCATAGCTGCAACACTCGTGATTTGAGAGGAGGGGGGTAGTTGCTGTTTTCTGTTTAATCGAGCGACCGTGCAGATTTTCCCTCGTTGATTCGTCTGACATGCATTTTGACGTCAGTAAACTAAGTTCAAGTTGATTCAAATTGATTCGAGTTGATTTATTATAAAAAGAGCATTTTAATAATTGTAAACCCACCAAACAACCGACGTTAACGATCAAATTGCAATTATGACGCAAAAATAATATCATCGCATTTAATCCAAAACCAGAAAACAACAGGAAAAAAAATACCTTCATAGATTTTAAAACTAATCCTAAGAAGTATTTCGCGACATTTTATACTGAAATATTCGTTATAAAACGAACCAGAATCAGATTACGGGTCGCCAAAGTTAGTTTAAAGACATTTGCTGCGAGTTCATGGAAGGCTAACTATATACGCTGTGTGTGTGTGTGTGTGTTTGCGGGTTTGTATATATATATATATATATATATATATATATATATATATATA
>NC_069004.1:454898-457864 GCF_001194135.2 Octopus bimaculoides
TATATATATATATATATATATATATATATATATATATATATACGTATGTATGTGTGTGTGCTTATACATATCTATATATAGCATATATATATATGTGTGTTGTATGTATGCATATGAACGTATATGTGTGTGTGTATGTATATATATATACATATATATTTATATATATATATATGCAGAACATACATAAATATGCTGTGTGTGTGTGTGTGTGTGTGTGTGTGTGTGTGTGTGTGTATTAAAGACATTCAATGAGAAGCACTTGTACTTCGTGGCCGTTAGTAGTATTTGATTTGAACTGAGCTAAGGTTATTTATAATAAATATTTTAATCTATTCCTTGATGAGGAGTTAAGGCTTAAATTATTGGCTTTAGATGCCTATTTTTTACTAAAATTAGGCTAAAACTATGTACGTAGAGGCTTAATCATCCGACAAATCTTTAGTGCTTGATTGCAATCAGAGCTGCTTTTTGGGTCATTAAGGGCGATATAATGCAACTTGAATTTCAGGGGTATTATGGTTAACTTAACTTCGGGTTAAGTAGTGCACTAGACATATATATTTTTTTTAATCCGGCATTCATGGGACCATGTAAATACTGACTAACAGCAAAATACTGGATTACAAAAGTGTCTCTACGTGGTCGCGCTGTACGCTAGAAATAGCAGATAACCAGTAAGCTGTCCAACAAAATTTCCTTCAAATCACCTCATACTCTCTTTTAAAAAGGGACTTATTAAATAATGTAATCCTGTGTACGAAAGCAGATGCATAAAACAGGATGAAATGGTCATAGGTGAATGCCTCTGTTTAGCCCCAAGTAATCCCTGCTTGATCAGGGCTGACTCGGGGTTAAAAAAAAAACTAGATAACAACTAGATTACAGAAAAATAAGGTCACTCAACCTAATCCCTATAAGCTAGTGGTTCCCAACCGGGGTTTATATGGGGTACCTTATAAAGTTCTGTTGTTAAAAATCCATTTTTGGCAGAAATAGAAGCAATTTATTAATTGCTTCTATTTCTGCCAAAAATGGAAGCCATTTTGTTGAATAAAGACAAAATGCAGATGATTTTTCTTTTCCCGATTTTTTTCTCTTAAAGGAACAAAATCTGAAATTTTGGGACAGTGGGTAAGTCGATTACATCGACCCCAGTACACAACTGGTACTTATTTTATCGATCCCGAAAAGATGAAAGGCAAAGTCGACCCAGAATGTAAAGCCAGAAGAAATGCCGCTTAGCATTTTTGGCCGACGCGATTCTAGCGATTCTGCGAGTTGACTGTCGCTAGATGTGTGTCTTCGCTGCAGCCCCTTATGTCCTGTAACTTAGTGGTTGCTGACAAATAGATATCGACGTAAAGCATGAAACTAAAATAAGTAGTGAGGTCAATGATATGTGATTGACTCCTTTCAAAGACGACAAACGGACAGAATCGTGAGCGCATCGGACAAAACGCTCAGCAGAACTTCTTCTAACTCTTTACGTTCCAGTTTCAAATCCTGCCGAGGTCAATGTTGCCTTTCAATCCTTCATCATCATTATCAGCTCCTGGACATTACTGACTCTCATCTCCTTGTGAACTTATAGGATCGGGGTTACCTGGTTTCCATGGCGTACAAGTTAGCCCATTCATAAATTCCCTTCCGAACGGGACCCCAGTTCGTCGTAGGGCTACCCACTTACAGCTGAGTGGAATGAAATGTTTTCGTCGAGAACACAGCTCGTTGCCCGATCTGGGTTTCGAAACGATGATCTTGTCACTGTGAATGCAACAATCTAACACTTTCACCACCATACCACGCGCCTTCCCTTTTCATCCGTTCCAGGTGGATGAAAAGAGATAAAGGGCCAGTCAAGTGCTGCGATCCATGTCGTCTCTTTCTCCCCAAAATTGCTAGCCTTGGGCCCTCGATGTCCCATTCAGGAAGTATGTTGTGATCTCGGTCATAGAAACCAGGTGACCAGCCTTAGGACGTTTCCTTCAAAAATACAACGCACTGCCCGGTCCGACATTCGAAACCACTTTCTTACGATCGTGAGTGAAACACCCTAACCACTATACCACGTTCTTTCATCTTTCGTCTCTTCAAAATGTAAAAAATAAAAAAACCCTCAAAACTGCTGGCCTTGAACTCTGCCACTGACCGCCGTCCCGTTCGGAGGAAGGAAAGTTGTAATATCGGTTTCAATTTTGGTACAAGGCCAGCAAGCTCGACCCAATAGTCAACTGGTGCTTATTTTATCGACCCCGAAAGAATGAAAGGCAAAGTCGACCTCGGCGGCATTTGAAGTCAGAACGTAAACGCGGACGAAATGCCGCTAAGCATTTTGATCGGCGTGCTAATGATTCTGTCATCTCTCTGCTTTAAGGAATATTGTAATATCGATCACTTGTGTGCCATGGAAATCGAACCAGCTGTATAAGTCCTACGGATCAAGTAAAACGTTAATGACAAAACACCCTTTTATAGCAACTGGTACCGCCAGCATGGCCACATTCTATCTGCTTCAACCAGTCAAAGAATTTTTTTTTAAATGGTTCCAGACCTGCATTATAGAATTCCTACTGCATTTGCTTCATATTTTCTTGAAGCTCTGACGACGTAACTTTTTCAAAATGTAGGACGATATTTAAGATTCGGTTCGCTTCTCAGTTAAGCTATTAAATCCAGTCACTCGATACTGTGAGAATAGAAGAAATGCAGTCGCGGTCGGTTATATTTCCATCTTTACGTAACTCAAGATATTTCTTACATCTCACTTTTCCTTCGGAAAGATTAGTTGAAGTAATCAGAAATAATCTAACATGCACAACAAACCGAAAACGCTATTCATTTTTCTTGATATCAATTACAACGCGTGGCGATACATTACAACTGGTCGCCATTTCAAAACGTTTACTCTGTCGGTCCCTTGGAGTGCGTGCGTGCCTCTCTCTCTCTGTGTGTGTGTGGGGGGG
>NC_069004.1:462877-463886 GCF_001194135.2 Octopus bimaculoides
TCTATTTGAAGTTCAGACCCACTGCACGGCACCTTAGGCAAGAATCTTCTACTATAGCCCCATAAGGGTTGACCATAGCCTTCTGAATGGATTTGGTAGACAGAAACTGAAAGAAACCCATCGTATATTTCTCTACATATTTATGCAGTATGTGTGTTCGTGTTTGTCTCCCCCGACACTTGACAACAGGCGTTGGTTTGTTAACATCCCCGTAATGTAGCAGTTCGGCAAAAAGGAAACTGATAGAATAAGTGCCAGGTTTAAAATAAAGTACTGAAGTCAATTTGGTCAGCTTAAACTCTTCAAGGCGGTGCCCCAGTATGGCTGCAGTCCAGTGACTGAAACAAGGAATGTCTTTTATAATAGGACTGCTCAACAGATTGACTTTTGGCAAAAGACAAAACAAAAAACGCACACACACACACATAAAGAGATACCGTCTCCAACACTTACATCACTACATATATAAACGTATCAAAATGTAAGAGGCTAACAGTCATTGACGGGAGAGGTTTGGAAGGTAAAGGAGAAAGGCGAAATAAAATAAAATAAAATAAAAAAAGGGAAGCCAACACTATTTAAACAATTTGTCGAGCAAGTCAGCCAATCACTGATTGGATCATATTCAATGCAGAAAGTGTTGTTGCTGAGCAACAGCAATAAACAATCGTTTAGTAATAACTTTTTTTAAAAACATGGAATGCTATAAAGTAAGTTTCAAACTTTCTCTTATTTTATTGTTAGCCAAGGACAAATACACAACTTCACGTCGGTTGTATTGAGATGGCTTACGTGAAGTAGCAGCAGCAGTAGTAGTGGTGGTGGTGATCGAGGGCCATCAACGATTAGACACGCCAGGCATATCATGTTGCCAGTTCTGTCTATCTAGATGTTTGTCTGTCCATCTATAAATTTGCCCATCTATCAGTCTATCTATCTATCTCCCCACCAGTGGCGTGCGGTGACTTCCGGGGTTAGGCATGCAATAAATTTCTCTCCCCCCCCCCCC
>NC_069004.1:465000-491836 GCF_001194135.2 Octopus bimaculoides
CTATTGTACTGATAATTTTGTTATAAAGCATTCTATAATGTCGTTGGGGCTCAATAGATATATTTTTGGATCTCTGAATTCCGATTCCTGCATCGACTCCATATTTTCCCCCAAACATATCATAAAAGATTGAAAAATTATCAAGTTTTGAAAAAGGCTACTTTTATATAAGAACACACGTAAATTGTCTGAGTAAATTTTAAGTCAATTTCAATAAAACGGAAAAAATAACGTTAGTTCAATTAATTTGAGATTAATTAGCTACTTCTGAAATAAGAAATATAATATAGATAGTATTTTTTTTGTCAGAACACTCCAAAAATATAATAATGCAAACGGATGTTTTGGATAAAAAAAAGATTCAAACTTACCGCAAAGTTATTCCGACATTTCGGATGGCTGATTCAGGAATTATGGGATTGCTGTGGTTCAGGTCAGAAAGTGGAACGAGGAGAGTAACAATTCTACACTAAGAAAGAGGGGAGGGGTGTCTCTCACGCGCGTCTTCTCAAAGCAGACGACCGAGTTGC
Organism: Octopus bimaculoides; assembly: GCF_001194135.2. Classification (NCBI taxonomy): domain Eukaryota; kingdom Metazoa; phylum Mollusca; class Cephalopoda; order Octopoda; family Octopodidae; genus Octopus; species Octopus bimaculoides. The sequence continues at coordinate 465,531 of NC_069004.1, forward strand.
TGAGAGAAGGGGGAAGGGGAGGCAGAATATGTTAAACAACACCTGGACGGAGTTTCTTTGAAAAAAAAAAAGTAACTATTTTATGGAATTTTCCGATGATATCGATACAAAATCAGAGAGCATACAACGCGTGTCTTGCATGTCTGAGAGTACACGCCTCTGTTATCCACTCACCCACCTACCTACCTGTCTGTCTACCTAATGCAGTGTGAGTACCTCAATGGTAGTACCTCACTCAATCCCAGAAGCTCACCTAGTGTTAGTTCAGCACTTCACTCAATAGCTCAGTTATTTCTCTCCATAAATCCTGCCATTCAATTTCCTGTTCTTATAAACGACACACCCCTCCTCCCTTATCCTTTCCTCCCACCCCCACGTCGTGGAGGCGCAATGGCCCAGTGGTTAGGGCAGCGGACTCGCGGTCATAGGATCGCAGTTTCGATTTCCAGACCGGGCGTTGTGAGTGTTTATTGAGTGAAAACACCTTTATGCCCCACGAGGCTCCGGCAGGGGATGGTGGCAAACCCTGCTGTACTCTTCCACCACAACTTTCTCTCACTCTTACTTCCGTTTTCTGTTTCTGTTGTGCCTGTAATTCAAAGGGTCAGCCTTGTCACACTCTGTGTCATGCTGAATATCCCCCGAGAACTACGTTTAGGGTACACGTGTCTGTGGAGTGCTCAGCCACTTGCACGTTAATTTCACGAGCAGGCTGTTCCGTTGATCGGATCAACTGGAACCCTCGACGTCGTCAGCGACGGAGTGCCAACAACAACATTGTTTTGGTCATTGTACTGCGGCCATGCCGGGGCACAACTTTCAAGGGTTTTTAGTTGAACAGATTGACCAACAAAATAAGTTAGGTTATCTGAGTCGCTTTTGCGAGCCGCTAAGTAACGATACCATAGAGAAACCAAGACTGATTCTCAAGCGAAGTGGGAAAGCACACACACACACACACACAATGACAATTAGTGCTTTCTTCTCATTTTCAAACAGTGTAGTTTGTTTCATTGTGTCCACCATATTATATGTACAAACTTCAAAAGATCGTTCATAAGTCTACTCAGTCAGGAGATAAACTAGGGCTGAAAAAACCCCACACAACTTCTCTTTTAAAACAGTAGAATGGACTTGTATAGAGTTTTAGCAGCTGCGGTTTCTAGCAAGCTGAATGACATTGAAGGAGTGAATATACAAGCTAATCCCAAAACCCAGTCTTCAGTGAATCCACAATGCTTATTATATCATATCAATCTTTTTCCTTTTTTCTGTTTCTTCTGCTCCACAGATTATTGAAGAACTTTCATCTTGTCGTTTCTCTACCACGTTTTTGGTGACCAAGAAAGGAGACTTCACAAACAAGAAACTGATTTTGAAAAAGGTACAAGGGGTTTATCTGTTTTACTTGAAGCTCTTTAACAATTTGTTGATGCCAACCCCACTGGGGTTGCCCTTGTCTGGGTCTTTGATATAAAAAAAAAGCCCCTATTTTAAAATGTTTCAATGCCAACCAAAATTTGCTTTTATAATTTCATATAAGAACAGTTCATTTGCCAAGCTGGCAGTGCTCCAGCTTGGCCGCAGTCCAATGAATGAAACAAGTAAAAAGAAAATAGAAGAGAAATACAAGAAACTTTTTGTTATGTTGCAAACACCAATTGAATGAACGGAAAGTTTGTTGGTTTACTGAAGCCATCCAAATGCTTGATTATCTTCAAGATCAACTGAAAGGCATGTTTTATTAAAAATATGGAGACAAGAATGGTTTAAGCGAGGAATTTGAATGACATGAAATGCCAATAAAAAACATTGAAATAATTGATGCTTGTTTATATGTTTATTTATTTTCAGATTGAATGTAAAGATGAGAGCCATGCAAACAGGGCGTACCACGAGGTATTATATATATTACTGTTTACTGGAGTGACTAATACAGAGGGAGATATATACACCCAGTTACTAACAACCAATACCTTAAAAAAACTTCTGAATGTGTCTGGAGGGGTGACTAACAGACACGGTCACTAACGACAGATATAAAGAAAGAAACTGACGATACGTGTATGAATGGATGATGACAGCCTCTCGTAGTCCCAGAAAGATTTGTTTGTTTGTTTGGAACAAATGTTTGTGCTGTACATTATTAGCTTGCTCTCACCATCAAATCGATGTTGTCTGAACAGGTGTACCACACATCAGGTGTCAAAGTGATTACAGAGCAACATAAGACAAAGTGTTTTGCTCAAGAACACAATACGCCACCCGGTTGTGAGTGCAACACCCCAATCACTAGACTATGCACTCTCAACTGATATGGAAATGTAGGTGTGTGTGTGTGTATTTATACACACACAAACACAATACCTGTGACTGCTTTTGAATTTTACTTTCTTTTTATATATGATCAACCTCTTCATCATCATCATTTTTCACCTGTTTTCGATTCTGACATGGGTTTGATGGGTCTTTTCACTCAAACATATTGGAAAGAACCTCATCGCGCTCACATTTCCTTATGGCCTGCTTGCAATGGCTAGCTGCCATTCCTAATGACAAACACTCTACAGAGGGTGCTGGATGTTTTTTCATGCCACCAACACAAGAAGGGGTTCATCTCAACACGACCAAAGAGTCTTCACAAACATGTCACAAAATAGACCAGGTGTGTTTATCATGATACCAGCACAAGAGAGGTATTGTCGTATTTCCATATTATTCCTTTATGCTTAACATGAGACCTTAATGCTTCCCGATAACATCTTAAACGAATCAACTTCTCAGCCTGATCTTCTGAAAACCTGAACGTTTTAAACTTCATGACTCAGACAGTTACATCAGACATTTCTTGTCCGTTTGATCCTGCATTTGTAGCTAGGAAATGTCATAAATGTTATAATACAAAACATGAGATAAAATTAGACAGATTAATTGAAGACACTCTCATCACGTAAGTGCAAAACAAGGTGGCAAATACAGTACTTGAATACCAAAGGTAGAGCGATATACTTTTTATTAAAGCTGCAAAATTATCACAAGATTGTTACTCAGAGTTTCACACTCTTTCTTGTTGGACAATTGTGATGAAAACTCTCTGACAAACAGGAACACGAAACTCTGAATAAGAGTCTTGTGATATATATCATCATCATCATTCATTTAGCATGAGTTTTCCATGCTGGCATGGGCTGGAGGGTTTGACATGTCTGCTCTGGAATGGTTTCTATGGTTGGATGCCCTTCCTAACACCAACCACTTAGAAGAGTGTGTCGGGTGCTTTTTGCATGCCACCACCACCACCACCACCACCACCACCTCCACCATCCCGTTGTGTCACTGGTGTTACTTTCCCATGCAGCTACTTCAACAGAAACTACACCAAGAGACCATGGAAGAGAAAGTCGCTACCAAATCCTTTTTCATTATGTGGGATAAATCCGTAAGTTTGCTTCTACTCTCAACCTGCTGCTGCTGCTGCTGCTATTACTACTACTGTTACTAATACTAACGTCGTTACTACTACTACTACAACTTTTATTCTTTCTGCTACTACCACTACCACTACTACTACTAATGTTACTACTACTACTACTACTGCAGATTTTGCTATTACTCCAACACCAATAGTAATCCTTTCTACTACAGGCACAAATCCTAAAGATTTTGGTGGGAGGGAGACTAGTGGATCACATCACCAGCCATCCCTCCCCCTGCTCAAATGAAAGACAGGTTACAGTATGTAGGGGGTTTTCATAAAATCAGGTGGGCAGAAACACCTTGTTTTAAACCTAGTGTATAGGTATAAGAATGACTGGGTGAACGTCACAAGTGCGTGTGTGCATGCATGCATGCATACGTGTGTTTGTGTGTGCATGAGAGTTCATGTCTGCACAGTCAGTGTTTTTATTAATGTGTGTATGTGTGCATGCATTGTAAACCCAGTATGTGTGAATGTTGCCAACAGGTTTGTGTGTGTGTGTGTGTGTGGGGGGGTTATAGATCATAAAATCGTGGCTCAAACCGAGGCTTGAGAACTGGTATCAAATGTTGAAGAGAGTCAATGCACGTCCTTTATGTAATTCTTATAGTCAAGGGAGTAAGGTCCATTTTTTTCAGGTCATTCAAGACAGGTGGAAGGGGAAATCCTCAACCAAGACCGGAACCAAATGCTTGCAAAATAGGGGACTCTGTTAAAGGCCCACAAAATCCAAGTGACCGTTGGCTTAAATGTGCAGCAGATGAAATCTATTCTTAATAACTTTGAGGGTGGCGGAGCTTGTGCCATTACAGAATCCTAATTAATTCAATTCTTTATCCATTTTGTGTCTAAGAACCACAATCTGGTGAATTAACCATTTTGTTTTTCCTTTTTTTTCTCTTTTTTTTTCTTCTTTGTCGTACTACTACTACTATGATTATTGCTGCTGCTGCTGCTACTTTCAGCCAATGACAAAAGTGTTGACACAGTTGCTTGCTCATCCTGTTTGAATTTGATGCCAAGTTTCCCTCAAATTACATTCTTTGCAAAAAGAATCGGAAAAATCGAAATGATACATTTAATAATATAGTCTTAGATATGTTCTCTCTGCGGTGGAGAGAAATGACTGGATGGTCATGGTAAGAGTGTCTTCAATGATAAGTGTGGGCAAACTAGAATTTGGCCTGGAGTTAAAGAACAACAACAACAAGCTATGGTTTACTTCACAGATTTGCTCCCAGGAAGCTGTCCAGGAAGCATCCATCTTCATCTGTATCATCCGGAACTATTTTGAGACCTCGCTGGCTTTTGTAGCGGATAGTTTTCATATGATAAAGAAACCCATGGAAGAACAGGTAAAGTCTTTGCTTTCATTTCTGAGAATAATATTCTTTTGTGTGTATGGGTGCATGTATGTGCACATGTATATCCATGTGTATAAAAATATATAAATAAATAAATAAATGCGCCCTTTTTTAAAGCCTAGCCAGGCTCATGGGCCCGGTTTCAATGGCGTATGTGTTCCCCAGCTGGACGGGACGCCAATCCATCGCAGCGTTACTCATTTTTGCCAGCTGAGTGGAACTGGAGCAACGTGAAATGAAGTTTTGCTCAAGAACACAACACGTTGCCCGGTCCAGGAATCGAAACCACAATCTTACAATCATGATGCTGACACCCTAACCACTAAGCCACGCACCTCCACTAGAAAAATATATACATACATACATATACATACATACATATATATATATATATATATATATACCTCTCCCCTAACTGGCTCCCGTGCTGGGGGCATGTAAAAAGCACCCACTACACTCTCAGAGTGGTTGGCGTTAGGAAGGGCATCCAGCTGTAGAAACCTTGCCAGATCATATTGGAGCCTGGTACAACCACTGGCTTTCCAGACCTCAGTCAAACCGCCCAACCCATTCCAGCATTGAAAATGGAAGTTAAACGATGATGATATTATAGGATTACTAAAAGAAGGCCAGAATTGAATAGAAGAGAAAACCAAAAGGTCTCCTGATATTCATTGAAGAATTTTATTTCAGATATTCTCATTTCAAGAATCATCTCCGGTTAATCGTTGAAAGGACGTTGGTGTTGCGTTGGCAGAGGCTGACGCTCTCTGAGTGCTCTTCTTGTTGATATTATTGTTATTATAGTTATTAAGCGAATCACTTTTACCGTTAAGAATATAATTGTTATGTGAGGAGATAATCCGCAGGAGATTATTAGGGTTGCAAAAAAACAATTCTAATACGATATGGATTGCGAATTGAATGGTACCTCGAATTTTGGGGAAAGTTCCTTTCGATAGCTTTACAAAACAGATAAGGAAGATTAATTTTAATTTGTTTAACGTGTGGAATAACAAGCCAAATAGTTTTATTAGAGCTTTGCAATTTATAGGAAAATTTCTCATTTAAAAAATCTGGATTTATTTATTTTTTTTTTTTTTTTTTTTACAGTAAGTAAGTAGAGTTACCTCCCTTAGACAGTTTCTTCTTCAGTTTCCTCGGATTAGCTTTTCAAGTCTTTTGACGGATGGAATTATTGCTTGAATGGAAGATACGTTATAACTATGGTTATCATTAGTAGTAGTATTAGTATAACTACTGTCAGCATGATTATTAGGGGTTAGACTAGGATCAAGAAGGTTGTAATACTTAATTTGATCCTTATACCCTGTTTTTGACAAAGATAAATTATAGAATTCTGCATTATTATTTATCACCATAACGACGACAGCCACCATCACCAACTACTACTACTGCTGCTGCTGCTCAATCTGACCTTTCCCAGCCCAACGCCATCTCCACCATTTTCCACCATCCTACCTTCCTAGTCTTTTTGAATTTCAGATCACAATCAACAATAACAACAACACCTGACCCTCATCACCCTCTCTTCTTTACTTTATATTCCAGACCATAATCAATTACCTCAGTGAAATAGTTGAACTGTTGGAACCGTTTCATAATGAAAATATTGCCCACAGGTATTTCTGGATTGCCCTTTTTTTTATCAAACAGCTGCCACTTGTGTCTTGCTAATAGGGACCACTGTCATGTCAGCTGTTTTAGGTGCCAGCAGTGAGGATTCTGACCGGCTTTGCATGTCAGTCAGATCACATTGGCCAGATAGGGACAAGCATTCCTGAATGTTGGCCAAAGGACATGTATTAACTAATCAATATACGTTATAACAATTTCATTAACCAGAAAGGGGAGGAAATTAGGTGTTGACAATGTTTTTGTGTAGACATATTTGGAGGGGAAAGTCATCCGTGTGTGTGTGTGTGTGTGTGTGTGTGCGCAGTCCTGTTGAATTAAAGTCAGTAAAGAACAGAAGAAAATTGTCCAAATGAGTTATTGAGAAGACAAAATGCTTGACTGCAAAATTACGCTGTTCCATCAACAAAATCTTTCAATATTTAGCAAGTGACTGGAATCCATCTGAATGGACATGAACATAATTTTTATGAAAGCCTTTCTTTGACTTAGCGTGTATAGATAAAGTGAAGGGGGAATGGATTATATTTTGTTGTATAGAGATTCATACATTTATGTTTTCCTCGTTATAGAAGCATTCAATTATCAAATATTTTCAAGTATGGCGCTGAAAACAAATTGCTTCTTGTGGACTTTGGTATATCCAGTTTTTTGATCAACAGGAAAAGATTTTCCACATTGAAGGATGGTAAATATAATAATAATAATAATAATAATAATAATAATAGAAATAATAATGATGATGATGATAAAATATAAGTGGTACAAAACAGTGAGTATTTAAAATTAATTACACATGCACTAGAATGTCTGTGCAATCATGTATACATATCAATACCCATGGGGTAATGTTTGGAAATTTATAAAATAAGCAGCAACTCTGTGAAACTTCTTATCTGTGAGAATGAAATCCTGGAAAACTACAAATGACTTTGAATAGTGAAAATGAATCTTTGAATGTTTAGTTGGTCTACACATTCACACATACATACATACATACATACATACATACATACATACATACATACGAATAAATGTCATCTGTTGCAGGAGATTTGGTTTGGCTGGCCCCTGAACTAAGGTTCGAACAGAAGGACAAAGCAGGTGTGTGTTGGCTCAAAGTGGATATCTGGTGTCTTGGTTCAATTCTCATGTCCTTCTTACTCACCAGCTTCATGGACACCTTAAAGGACATGAAAGCTTTTGTGTTGAAAACCAAGATTGACGAGTGTCTCCTCAACTATTTCTGGGACAAATTAGAACAGGTAGGCAAAGGTCACACCTCTTCTTTGTGTTCTCTGATATGTTGTTGTGGTAGGCACAGTATTGCCAAATGGTTAAGGAGTTCGATCTGTAGCCACAATACCTTGGGGTGGGGGCGAAATCCCACTGCATAGATTTTTTGGGCAAATGTCATTTTTTTAAGCCTTGCATCGAACCATACTTTATAAATAAAATCAGGTAAATGGAAACTGTAGTGAAACTTGTCGGGTGGATTGTATCTGTAATTTGAAGCACGTACAGCCTTGTCACACACTGCTTCACCGATTTTGCCTGAGAATCTATAAAATAATCTGTTTGTTCATTCGCCCATGATACTTTAGTGAGAGAGGAGGAGGTGGGGTGAGTAAGAGGTGAAGTAAAAGTGAGAGAGAGAAAGAGGGGGAGAAATGTGTGTTGAGAAGAAAGAAAAGAGGAGTATAATAATACACTAAGGTCATCACGTGGTTGGTTGAAGGGAGAGTGAGAGAGAGAAGTGTTAATGACATGTTGTAGGGTGGGGAGGAAGAGGTAAAGAGAAAGAGAGAAATGTTCAAGACATGGGGAATCACATGATTAAAAAGTTTGTTGAAGCAGAAGAGAGAAAGAAAGAAATAGAAAGTGTTTAACAGATGGGAATTTTTAAAAAATCATATAATATATTATTGTGGCTGGAACTTGGTGAAATTGAAATTTAAAAAATCGTCCTTTCTTTCTTAAATAGCTTCTCTTAATCTTTTCCGTTCTGGGGAATTTCCACAGGTCCCACTAGCTATGTTCATAATATACAGGCTACTCTTCAGGCCAAGGATATTTTGATTAAAGTTTCCATTGTTGCAAGGAGGTACATGTTAACACATGGAAGATTCAATCAGAATCTTCCATTATATACAACAGGCTTCTTTCAGTTTCCATTGACCAAATCTACTCACAAAGCTTTGGCAAGCTTGGAGCAATAGCAGAAGACACTGAACCTATGGCCTCGTGGTTGGGAAGCAAACCCCTTACCACACTATGTCTATGACTGTTTTTAAATATCCTAAATATTATCTGAATATTGTGAATTAAATCTTTCAGATGTATTCAGGAAATTTGCTTTCATTGGCTAAAAGAATGCTGAGTCAATACACTGAAGAGAGACCAACTCTTATGTGAGTAGAAAGAGGGATTGGTTTTTTATCGTCGTTTTTGTTGTTGTAGATGATGATGATGTATTTGTGTAGTATCCAGTCAGCCTTGTTATGTTGGGATGAAGGGCTGAAGAACGGCCTCAGGATGCTGAGCCTTTCAGGTGAGATGGCAGAGGACCAGGATACCTGACACCTGGCTGTGCTCAAGGGGGTCTGTCCTCCACTGCCGAGGTGTTAAGATCGGTTCCTCTGGTGGTGTGAAGCACTTGTGACAGTGCCATGTAAAAGTGCCCGTGTGGTGCCATGTAATAGCACCCAGTACATTCTATAAAGTGGTTGGTGTCAGGAAGAGCATCCAGCTGTAGAAACCAAATGAGACTGGACTCTGGTGCAACTCCCCAGCTTTCTCCCCAGCTTTGCCAGCTTTGGTCAAACCGTCCAACTCATGCCCGAATGAACAATGGACGTTAAATGATGATGATGATGGTGAAGGTGGTGATGGTAGAGGAAGTGATGGTTAGGGAACATGTGGCCTTCATGGCTTTCTGTGTGGTACACTCACTAAATTTCATAAAACCTTTTGTATGTTTTTTTTTTTTTGTGGATTCATTTTTGTTTTTATGATCTTTCTACTTCTGACCTGTTTCATACTCAGAGAACTGAAGGAATACCTCTCAAAGATGTCCTGCACAGAGGAACCTGTCTTACCAGACATGAGGGAAGATTTTGGTAGGTTATAAATGAAGCATCTTTTTGCAAAATAGTTGTAATTCTTTGAAATATACACATACACACATGTATATGTATGTATGTATGTATGTATGTATGTATGTATGTGCGTATGTATGTATGTATGTCATTATTCAGTTTTATTTGAAAACTTCTTGCCAATAGAGAAAGCTCCGGTTTCTAACCTAGATCCAAGGATCCTTATTTGGAATTTCAACAGCATCAACAGGGTCTTTTTTGTATGTATGTATATATGTAGATTTGTATGTTTTGTTTTATGTATGTATTGTCATGCATATAGTTACATATCTAAACATGCTCATAGATACTTAAATGATAAATCTCTGGAAAGTTTTACAGATTTTTACAGTTACACACGCATACAAAATGTTTTATACATGATAGTTTTCAAAAATGTTAAATGTTCCATTTTTTTTTTTTTTTCAGAACCAATTGAAAATGAGGACAGCTTCTCTGATTTGTTAAATTACGTGTCAAAGTACTCGGAGCACAGCAAGTGTGTTATTGAATGCCTCATCAAATTAAACAAACTCTTAGTTACAACACCTGATATCGAAGTCCCAGTAGATTCTCAATCCTTTATATGGGAACTTTTGTGTCAAAACCTGGACAATGCCCAACTTCTCACTGAAGGCCTTCACCTGATAGAGAAACTAACTTCCATATGTATCATGGCAATTATTGTTATTTTATATGTTGTTGTTCTTTTTACTGATGTTGTTTTTATTGTTTTTGGTGTTGTTTGTTGTTTGCCATGTCTATGTGTTTCAACAATAATGTGGGGACTCTCCCTCTCTCTGTGACCTTTATAGGACCAATACGATCAATATGGTTAAATGCACCCTTTGAAACTGTTGGCAACAGAAACATCATGGGTGAGGAGAGAATTTTCAAGTGGGATATCATTCTGGGGAGGAAGGACTAGGTTCAAGAATAATTATTAGGGAATGTGGAGGTGAGGGTACATGACACTGTGTGGGGGTAAAGTGAGGGAGGGGAGACAAATGAATCCGAGTAAGGGCAAGCTGCATAAAGGGAAAATGGGACCCGTTAGCTTGAAGGAGGAGACGCCACTACAGCTATGGTGTAGGAAATATGTAGCAAACCTTTGATCAAAAATGTTCCAGGGGTGACCTCTACCTTTACAATCCTAACAAAATGTCCTATTGTTGTGACCATCTCTGCCCACTTTGTTATTTAGATGTACCTTGGGCAATCGGTGAGCCTTTGACCCTGTATGAATTTCTATTGCATAATATAATTTGTGTCTACTCCAGAAGGTATATACACACACATATATATAAATCTTTTCTTAGTGGTCAGACCATTGGGGTCTACTTCTAGCATATTGGATGTCCACTTAGTGGTCATCCCTCTTATACGTATGTAATATATATATATACAGGGGGAGAATTCACACAAAAAAAAAAAAAGACGACACTCTTCTCTTCTACATTTCCTTCTTCTTCCGCCTTTTCTCTCTCATTCTCTCTTCTGACATTTCAGCAAACGACCATTTGCAAAATATCTTCTCTGAATCAACAATCGATGCTATTTTAACAATCATGGAAGTAAGTATTCTCTCCGTCTTTGAATTCCAACCATTTTCTAAATCTGGTCATTGCAAGGATTTTCATTAAAATCAATCCAGTCATTTGTTTATCTTCTATTTTTTTTTATTTGTTTCAATCTTTCAACTGTGGCCATGCTGGGGCATCACTCAGGCTGCTAACTCCTTAAAATGATTCAGTAATCCTGATAAGGAAGTCCTATAAAGATATGCTACTCCTATAATTACCTGTTATCCGCTACCAAAACTATTTCTCCAAGATGAAGCGAGGAATTATATCCTCATTCCTCTCTTCTGTTTCAGTGCCAGCTCAAAGAAACCGTTTTCCTAACTGTCATTTACAGCTTCCTCATGATTATTTTGACCTCAGGTAAGAATCTCAACATCCATGGCACTTGAAGAATATTATTATTGGTGAAACCTCTTCGGTTGCATATAGAGGACAAATCCAGTCATGAACCGAATTGGGGGTAAAGATGCTCCACTGCCTGCCTTTAATAATTCAGGGTTATTAGTATTCCTTCCTCGAGTGGCTAGGGTGAAAATGGTTGTGTGGTGAACAAGGCTGGGATGATGGTGGACAGAATGATGAAGGTTTATCTCTGGATAAGCCTTCATCAATTTTTCCAAGTTCCATTTGAAAAGGAAGGTAAAGGTAGAGAGGGAAGTGTGAATAAAGCTGGATGAATGTGAGAGGGGAAACCATTGGGCTGGCGGATTTCCAAGATATCCCCCCCCCCCACTTTCCCAGATCATCACAGATCCTCCTCCACATTTAACAGTTGGAAGAAGGCAGTCTTCTGGGTCAAATGCTTCTTTTGGCTGTCTCCACACATATACTTAGCCAGTGGTCGGAAATAAGGTAAAGGATGACTCATCCGAGAAATAACATTCTTCCACTGCTCTAGGAACCAATTCTGTAGGTTTTTACTCCACTCTAAATGCTTTGCGACATTTGTTTTTGAAAGTAGTAGTTTTCTGATTGCAGCCTTCCCATGAAAACTGACTTTGTGCAGCTCCCGGCGAACAGTTTTTGAGGAAACTAGGTTCTCAAGGTGGCCATTAAGCTCTGCAGTAATTTTGGGAGCTGTACTTTTGTGATTCTTTCTGACAATTTGTGTAAGAGTCCAACGGTCCCCATCTGAAAGTTCTGGTTTTCTTCCAATGTCTAACTTCATAAAATGTTGAATTTAGCTTAATTCATTTGACACAAGTTAAGCCATGCTGATGATTTGAAAGAAGGGTGAAATAATGCTGTACACAACTACCAACAATTAGAAAGTTTCAGAGCTTCTATAAGGTGTATGCAATTATATTAGAACTCTTGTTCAGATCACAGTTGTTGTCTGTAGTTTTATGGAAAGTAAGCTAAATGGAAATAAATGTGAAGTTTATTCTTTTCTGTCTTTTATTCTAAATAAACTCCTCTCAATGCTTGTTTTATCTGATTCAGTATATATTTATCTGATTCAGTATATATTTATATGCAAGTTTGTTTCACAAGAATTTACTGCATTCCATGTAAAAGTATACTGGAGCTTAATGAAGTGTTATTAATTGAATTTTAAATTACCAGGGATATATATATATATATATATATATATATATATATATATATATATTTGTCTATACACCACTTCAGTATTCTTGTGTTTGTATGTATTTATATATGCATATACATTTACATCTGTTTATGTATGTATATATGCATGTATATATATATATGTACATGCATATATCTATGTGTGTGTTTATACATATATATATATATATATATATATATATATATGCACACACACACACACGGCTGCTATTTGTTCTAACATCCTTCAGAAAGTGCCAACAATTATTTCAACACCAAAGGAGGAATGACAACATTATTAAACAGGTTGCCTAAAGACCTAACCGATGACACAACAGTTTCCTCTGCAGCAATGACACTAAGTAACCTCATTGTCAACCGTGAGTAACCCCCTTTTTTCCTCACCTTAATCATCTCTTTTCTTTTTTCTCTTTTTACCTACTTAAACCAATCTCTACACCATGGCCATGCTGGGGCACCTCTTTCACATTTTGATATATTATCCTCACTACTTAGTGGCCACAACTATTTTATCATTTTTTTTTTTTCCATTCAATATTTGTCATATGCTTGTCTTTATTTTTTGTTGTAAAGGGACTTAGCTCATAAGCCAATGTGCCATTTTGTGCAGGTTGTGTATTTACTGAGTGTATGTATGTAGTTGCATGTGTCTGTCTGTGTGTCAGTGTTTGCATCTCCTCTCGATAATCACTTGTCAATCAATCTGCTTCTTTGTGAGGGGCTGTTTGTGAATGTTTCACTTAGTCTTGACTGTAACGGGATATTTATTAAATACATAATATGTGAGATGCACATTTCAGCAAGCCTAGCAGCTGAAGATTCCAGGAAGTGTATCTTGTCACCTGCTTTAGACTATCTTTCTGGCAACGAGCTTTTCATTAACTCTCAGTGTCCCAGTCTATGTGGACACAAATGGGTACCACGAGAAGTGAGTACAGTGGAAGAAGCAATTGCTTGTCTTAAGAGACTAAAACGATGTTGTGTGCCAAAGACTTTGTGTTTTGTATCAATAATGACCAAGAAACCTTCACCAATTTCTGCATTCTTTGTGTTGTAGCCTCAAATGCTAAAGCTGCCCTCGAATATGGCATCATTAAAATTCTTTATGAAAATCTTCAGTTTCACTTTAATTACCAAGGAGCTGTAGCAGAACTTTTGGCTGTGTTTATACCACTGGCAACTTATGGTGAGTGTACAGAATTAATGGTGGTGGTGGTTGTCATGGCAGTGTGTGGGTGCTGATGGTGGCAACAGTGGCTGTCGTGGTGTGGTGTTGAAAGATGTAAGGTGGTGGTGTTGTAAGTGTGCTTATAGCTGTGAGACATTATGCTCATTAATCTTTCTCACTCTCTCTCACTCTGTCTCTCTCTCACTGTCTCACTCTCTGTCTCTCTCCTCTCCTCTTTCTTTCTTTCTGTAACCTGCAATAGTCTAGTTTAACACAAACAACCTAGCCACCTCAGTTTTCCACATAATGGTTACGATGATGATGAGGATGGTAGTAATGATGTAGTCTTGTAGGAGAAAATAGCAGTGATGGTGTTGTTCTCATCATTAATTTCTTCCTCTCTCTCTCTCTTCTCTTCAGAATCTGCAATCTTCCAGTTCAACCAATGCCAATTACTCACGTTATTTGTGAACATAATGAACACCTATTGCTCTAATGATGCCATCGTTAAAAACTGTTGCATCATCCTCCGAGACGTCCTCAACAGTATCAGTATTTACGGTAAGAATAAGTCATTCCAGGGAGCAGAAGCCACAATGGTTGATTTAGAAACGGTAGGGAGATGACACCTCATGGCCATGAGCAAGAGATTGGGATGTAGCGGAAGGGGAATGGAATCATTGAAGTGCTAAAAGCAGGGACCTTGATTATTACATTCAGAAAAGGTAGAGAGATGCGATGTCGCGGTTGTGGGTGAGAAGTTGGTACCTTAGTGAATGCGAAACGAAACTGGTGAGTTCAGAGGAGAAGGACTGGTCGTGGAGAAAAGGTAGAGAGGTAAGTTATCTCAGCTTTGGACCAGTGGTCATTGTATACATATATATATATATGACCAGTGGTCATTGTAAACATTTACTATCGCGTACACTGCTCCTCGAAGCTGTCCAGTTTCATTCCCCCTCCATTCAAGTAACGACCTCTGACCAACAGCTGTGATACTTCATCGCTCTACCATTTCTTCATCAATTATCATAGAAAGATGATTCATCACAGCCATGAGCAAAAGTTTGATACTTAAATTGTGAAGAATGAAAACAGCCAGTTTTGAAAAGGAAAAACTCCCATTGTAGATGTAGAAATGGTAGAGAAATAATGCAGTACGGCATTGAGCCAGAGTTGAGCAGATGAAGGGAAGGCACAAGAAACAAGCCAATTCCTATGAAATGAAACCTGGATTGTAGCTGTAGAATAGGTGGAGATGATGCATCATGACTGTGATCAAGAGGGGAGAGCAGCCAGTTCCGAGGAACAGGGGCCAGGAAAGGTAAAAAGATGAGGCATCATGATTGTGGGTCAGAGGTCAGCACTTGAGTGAAGAGGAAATGCCAACCTATTCAGTGGCGTAGAATCCACATAAGATGTATAAACGGTAGAGAGGTGAAACATCACGTGTGTGTATGTTTTTGTTTTTGTTTTTATTTCCTGCAGATGATGGAATATTGGAATTAACTGAGACAAGAGCGGTATCAGCAATGGTTGGTGTGCTATACTCGAATACTGAGTCGATTGATGTGGTTATTGAATGCTGCACAACTTTAGCAGCTCTTTGTAACATGAGCAGTAAGTAGCAGTCAAACACCATCTGTCTTTTTCTTTTTAATTCCGTATCATTATTAAAAATAGTTTGATTTGGCCTCAAGCAATTTAAAGTTTTGCAGGTTTTTTTTACAGGAACGTAGCTTGTCATGGCCAGGCAGCCGAATGTTACTTAGTAACCAATTTACTGATCCCACCAAATATATATTTTGACATAATTTTCCATCAATTAGTTCATATTTTGAAATGCTTTTACTGAGGAAGGTCTTACGTAATAGGTACATTTCCTCTTATATATTATGCAGACCTGAAACGTTTATATTAAATTATTTCAAAATATTACTATTGGGTTGACTTCTTTAATACAATACAATATATATATACACAAACATACATACAACACATTATGTAGATAGGATTAATATCCAAGCTGTATCCTCTTGATGCTCATTTGCTTATTTCTGTATTCCAAATCCGTATGTAGATGTTATGTTTGTGTGGGGTAAGCATAAGCATTGAAAATACTGGAAAATATTTTCTGACGAGTAATATTATCAAAACAGGAGATTGGAAAAACTTATTGGCATTACATATGTTTCATTTGCTGATAGGAGTTACACAATTGTACACAGAGTAGAAAATATGTAAGATACCCCCTGTTAGAAATTCTCCAGACAGGGAATCAAATTATACAAAATTTACATTTGAATGAAGCATTTCTATATATAAATGTTTATCAATAAAACCAAAACATTTCCCAGTCTCCTGTTTAAGCACCAATGTGTGTAAGCATTTGATTACGGATGACATGTATATGCTTATGTTTGCAGAAGATTGCACCTATATGTTTCTTAGTGAGAAATTAGAAGATCAAGGTAAACCCATTTACGGACTACAAGTTCTCATGAATATTTACGACATACATAAAAATTCGCCTTCATCTGTTATTGCAGCCATCTTCAGCTTGTTGTACGCTTTCTCCGAATACGGTAAGGTTCAGTTTTTAAACTCAGCTATATTTGTTGGCAGGTGAGACAGACAGGATGAAGTTCGTTTTAAAATGGAAGCATCATTAAAGGAACTACAGTCAATTTGTTCAACAAAACCTTCCAAGATGTTGCCCCAATGTGGATGCAGACCAATGACTGAAAGTGGCACTCAGTTACGACAATGAGGGTTCCAGTTGATCCAATCAACGGAACAGCCTGCTCGTGAAATTAACATGCAAGTGGCTGAGTGCTTCACAGACGTGTTCCCTTAACGTAGTTCTCAGGGAGATTCCGCATGACACAGTGTGACAAAGCCGGTCCTTTGAAATACAGGTTGAACTTATTTTTGCCAGATGAGTGGACTGGAGCAATGTGAAGTAAAGTGTCTTGCCCAAGGACACAACACGTTGCCAGAAACCAAACTCCTGGCCTAATGATCATGAGTCGAATACCATAACCACTTAGCCACACACCTTCACATAATGAGTGAAACGAGTAAAGAATAAAAGAAGATGACTGACAGACTTTTACTAAGTCACTGCTGACATAACTCACAGTCATTGAGACAAACAAACCACCGCAGCACAACACAAACTGGTGGACCAACAATGCTACAATAAAAATAAGGGGTTCTACAATGAAATAAAAAGTGGTGCCATCTCTTCCAATGTGACTCTATGCATCGTTGTATTTGCAGATGAAGCTTGTAAAGATCTGATAAGTTACGAATATGAGCCGATGCTGAAATATTGTACAGCATACTTCAATTATAATGAGGTAAGGATAGCATACTTATGGACTATGGACTCTTTCATGCATGTACACACATGCATAAATACACACACATACATATACATGCACACAAAATACATACATACACACATACATAGACACATGCACACACACACACATACATACAAACATTTCATTCCAAGACTATAGTAAAAGGCCCCTTGTCCAAGGTACCACGCATTGAGATTGAACCAGTATGTAAGAGGACAAGAAATAAACTTTTTAAATATACACCCATGGTTGCGCTTATATCACAGGATTTTTATTTAATTCTAGAGAATTTCATTTTATGGACAGCAAATACTGAAAAGATTGAACAAAATTGAAGATATCTTGAAATAAAATGAATAATCATTTCCGAAAATGGCCATTTTTAACAGCGACACTGATGAAAATATTATTGAAAAAGATTTTTTATGAATTATATATCGTATAACTCAAATAAAATTGATTATCAATGTACTTACTTTCTAAAATAAAGTGGGAGATAATTTCTTAATTCTTGTTTGAAATGTGTCATCACCATCATCCTTGTTGTTGTCATAGCTTAACGTTCTTTTTTCCATGCTGGCATAGGTTGGATGGTTCAAGAGGAACCAATGTATCAGATGACTGCTCCAAGATCCAGTGTCTGCTTTGGTATGGTTTCTACGGCTGGGTGCTCTTCCTAATACCAACCACTTATACCGCCTGACTGGCCTTGTAGGGTTTTCGAGCGAGATTGTTGCCAGTGCCCCTGGGCTGGCTCTTGTGCGGGTGGCACATAAAAGACACCATTTCGAGCGTGGCCGTTTTCGTGCGGGTGACACGTAAAAGCACCCACTACACTCTCTGAGTGGTTGGCGTTAGGAAGGGCATCCAGCTGTAGAAACTCTGCCAAATTAGATTGGAGCCTGGTGTTGCCATCCAGTTTCACCAGTCCTCAGTCAAATCGTCCAACCCATGCTAGCATGGAAGGCGGACGTTAAACGATTAACAGAGTGTCCGGGGTAGTTTTCCTTTTTTTTTTTTGTAGCTCTAGTGTTAGTGAGGTGACAAAGTATTCACAAGACAAGGCACCCCCCACCTCAACTGAGAGGGGTGTCGTATTGGAAGTGGTAAAAGTATGTTAGTGGGATAGCAAGAGATGTCTTGATGAAGAGGAGTGTAAGTGGGCAAGGTGCGATGTGAGGTGACAAGAATAGGTCTTTAGTACATCACACAGTTAATCCAATAAAGTGCCGGAGGGAAAATGGTGTTGGATGAAATGAACAAGTCTGAACGTGGCTGCTGTGGTGCTCTCACTGGAATTGGTTGTGTCTTGTGTGGTCAGTGGCTTGACCTAAAAAGGTCTGGAACTGAAAGACCTCAAGGAGAAGAAGGTGAGTTTTTATAAGGAACTGTAGTCTCAAAAACTGGGTTGAGTACAGGCAAAGTCACGTGATTGTAATTATAGGCTCCGATTGGCTACCTGTGGCAAATATGAGACAAATTGCACCAATACCAACCAATCAGAGTAATGGACACAACAGGATCCAAATAGTGGCCAAAGGCTAGCTGTTACCTGCTGCATTCGAATGCACGTTTATATATTATGTCTTTTCTTGTTGCTCCAATCTAGGCTGTAAACCGATTCCAGTTGGTTGCTGTTATGGCCCTCAGCTGCCAAAATCCTGAATGTTACTCAATTCAAGCGTGTGGAGACCAAGAGCAAAATAACGTCTGTACATCTAGTATTAACGTATAGCAGTTCGCATTCCTTTTTTCCTAAAATTCGGATATCGATTAACCTTTCGAATTGTCCCTGTAATTTACTAAACAACGTACAATAAACACAAGGTTTTAAAATCAATACGAATTCTAAATTAGCGATCTGAATAAATAAATTGTGTATAAGTTGAAAGCCTTACTAAGCTGCAGTATTCGTCTTCACTGCGCTATTCACATCTTTTATAGACATATAGTCTTAAAAACGCAGAAAAATATCAGCAACTGGCGAAGGTTGCTCAGCGGTGGTGGTCACTAATAATAAATTTCAGTAAGACTTGATGCGAATTTTATGGAAGAGGCAATAACTCCTGGGAATAAAGCATTATGAATGACAAGAGTAACTTCCCTTGAATATTCTCCCATATTGTCAAAATGGAATTAAAAGATTTGATAATAAATTGTTTTATTTTATAATTCACTTAGATTCGTTGCTTATAGTTTTGTAACGGATCAATCACTGCTCCGCAGCGTTTTTCGATTATGCAACTTAAAAAGAAATGAATGAAAGTTGATGTAAGTGGGGCGAAAATATACGACGAAATTTTGGCTGAAATCACGACTTGGTTATTTTCCAGACTAAATTAATAATCTTTTGCCGATTTCCATCAGAGGAATGTAAAAACACAAACACATACGTATATTTGTATGTAGCTAGATTAGTCAAGGCCGGAATAGCTTCTCATCTGTTCAATCAAGGTCAACTTTCGGCTAAACAACAACACTTTGTTGTTGTTTTACGTGGGAGGAGAGATTTAGCCTTTTATTTATTTATTTACTTCTCTCCCCCAGATGAGGGCAATGTCTAATTTCTTGGTGCCAAAGTATTATCGAAAGGATTTGAGCATAAACTGCTCGACTTTGTAACGTATACAAAGAGGGGAAGACACGGTTCGTTGATTGACTAAGAAACGAATTTTAAAATAAACTTGTACTTCGACCTTCCAACAGAGAAATCTAGAAATTCAATGGCATTTTTTCTTAACAACAGTTCCTTCCTGTCTCTCATTGGTTTATATCGTAAGTGAAGACATCTGTTAAGAAAGAAACTTGTTCCTCTTTAACCAAGAGCCTAAAACAGAGATTTTGCATGATGTTAAATTATACCATTTCATTAGAAAACGGTAAGTGAAGGCTGATATTTTCAGTAGAACTCAACTGATGCTTCGAAACGATGCCTTACATATTCGTTCTTAATATATTCCGACAGATTCAAACGTGAATCAGCTGTTGTATTTTGTCACGCGATTACAACTTTTCCGTTCAGACGATCGTATATCTTCATAACACTCTCGCTTCATTAGTTTATTATCTCAACATATTCCGTTTGTATTTATATTTATATTTTTATGTGTTCTAAAGGCGGCAACTCTGCAGAATCGTTACTGCGCCAAATCAAGTTCAAATTCTGCCTTTCATCCGTTTGGTGTCGACGAAATAAGCACCAGTTAAAAACACCGGTGGTCATCAATGTTGTCGACAAACCTTCTTCCCAGCCACACAAAATTTCAGGCATAGAAAGAATTTGTTCACTCTGTGCTTTATAATGTAAAGAATTTGTGTGCTCTAAACTGCTGTAATGAGTTGTTTATAAAGGTAATGAAGTTTTGAGTCGAAATCGACTCTAGGACTCGCTGCTCTAAATGGGGGTATTGAATATCAATAACTACGATCTGAAAATTCTGATTGTTTTCATTCAAAGAACACACACGTGTAGATATATTTATATGCATACATGTGCATGTATGTACGGACGTATATATATATATATATGTGTGTCATTGTTCAGTTTTATTTCAAGATTTCTTGCTAATAGAGAAAGAATCGGTTTCTTACCTAGATCCAAGGCTCCTTCATTGGAATTTCAACATCAACAACGGGCTATTTTGGTTTGTATGTATGTAGTGTACCAACGTGGTCTGGGCTTTAAGTTTTGGCAAAACTCCACTGCTTCGTAGTTATGAGCTGGCCTTACGCAATGATGAGCACACAGGGTTAAATGCTTGGCGGCATTTCGTCCGTCGCTACGTTTTGAGTTCAAATTCATCCTTTCGGGGTCGATAAAATAAATACCGGTTGAGGACTGGGGTCAATGTAATCGACTATACCTCTCCCCCAAAATGTCAGGCCTTGTACCTACAGCAGAATGGATTATTATAATAACATGGCCGAGGCACGAAGCCACGTAGCGCCCTCTCCCGTTAGAATATCAAGTCCCTCCAGTTCGAGAATTTGTGTTATTTATTCTTCAGAGAATGCAAGTATATTATTACAAAGCGCCTCAGACAGGTGAAAAGAATATTAAAAAAAAAAAAAAAAAATTCTTTTGTGGACAAATTTTATCAAATGTTTTGAGACATTTTAGACACTGCTACGATAGTTCTTCTGTGATGTCTGGCAAAATAGATGGCGTTCAAAGAAAGATTCAGGATAGACTTGAGAAATATATTACCTTATGTTCATTGTCTTAATCATCAGTTGCATCTTGTCGTAGTTAACACAATAAAGTGGATTCCGGAGTTAGCTACGTTGTCCGACACCGTTAATATTCTTCATAATTTTATTAAAAGGCCAAAGATATCAAATCTCTGCAAACGATTGAAATTGCCACGTCTTATGGGGCAGAGGTGGTGGGGGTCATTTCAGTACCGTTGCTTCTGTAATAGGAAATCACTCCAACATTGTTGGTTTGCAAAAACGTGTATCGAGGCAATTTTACATCAAGTTCGTTCCAAAAGGTTTGTTTTTCTAGCCCTTGTTCTTAGCGAATTTCTGCATACAATTAGGCCAGTAGACAGCTTCAGTCCTGGCTACTCGACTTCGTTCGTTTCTCTTTGTGCTTTAGACTTTCGTAAGACCTATTCGGGGGTGAGGCAGCATTATGAAAGTTCTTTCGTGCACTTGTGCATCATTCAATCGAAGCACGGTGCTCTCACACCTGTTTCTTTATTCTTCCTTCTATTCAGTACCCCACCCCACACCCCGGCTATCAAGATAGCCACCCACTTCCCCCCAGTTGCAATCGGCTGGCTACGTGCCTGACATGGCCTAAGGCTGCGAGCTGGCAGAATCGTTAGCACGCCGGGCGAAATGCTTAGCGGTATTTCGTCTGCCGTTACGTTCTGAGTTCAAATTCCGCCGAGGTCGACTTTGCCTTTCATCCTTTCGGGGTCGATAAATTAAGTACCAGTTACGCACTGGGGTCGATGTAATCGACTCAATCCGTTCGTCTGTCCTTGTTTGTTCCCTCTATGTTTAGCCCCTTGTGGGCAATAAAGAAATGAGAATCGTTAGCAGGCCGGATGAAATACTTTGCGGTATTTCGTCCGTCGCTACGTTCTGAGTTCAAATTCCGCCGACGTCGACTTTGCCTTTCATAAATTAAGTACCAGTCAAGTACTGTGATCGATTATCCCCTATAGTAGATGTGGTAATTATAACATGGCTAGATTATTTCAGTCACTTCTTTCTTGTTACTAGGTCGGTAGTGGTGCATGTCTTGTGATGAGTTTCTCTGATGGACGTAAATCTCCGCCTTTGCCCCTAATAAAGACTTTATAAACTTCTGATCTGTGTATCTCTTCAGGTTTGAGGTATCCAGGTTGCAAATGAAAGAATAAGGCCAGACTGTGTTTGGCAGTGAGTAAGGTGGCAAAAAAGTCCTGTCTTCTCTCTGTACGTTGTTCTTCTTTTCCATTTAGTGTTATACAGTGGAAACGCACAAAACGCTGTGCCTATCGCACCCACCCGACGATGTCATTCTAAAACATAAACAATCACATCATAGAAATCTTGAAGCTAAGAGATAATGCATGGTTAATTCAAACAATATGAAACAATATGTCACTGAGTGCATTAAATGAATATAAGTCTTTGTGCAATTTCGAAATTTATCTATTTTCAGGTTACATGTACCAATTCCAGTTCGAGGCTTCGACGGTGATCCTCGTATTCGTTATAGTCGTTTGCACCTGCCTCTTCTTTATAACGTGTTGCTGTCAATTCCACACTTGGTGTTCAAGATGTCAACAACAAAAAGAGACAGTGAGACACACCAAGAACCTTCGTAAAAATTGTAGAAAACTCAAGAGAAAATGGAATATCTTCTGACAGCTGACAGATACATACATCCACCATACACACACACACACATATATATATATATATAAATGAATTCTTTGAAATACCTATTTGTATGTATAAATGTAAAACTGAGTCCAAGCAAGAAGTCAATACTTAGAGTTATTTATTCTGAAATCATCAGACAGCTGATAATACTTGACACTTGCTTGCATATAGACTCTGATTTAAGCCAAAAAAAAATATAGCATGGATGATAGACTCCACACACACATTGGAATATCAATGTATAAAAGCATCATAAAATATTCATACAAAGCCCTTTGTGTAAATATATATATTTGCAGAATTATATAAAAATTAACAAATGGTCAACAGAAAAATGTCCTGTTGTCTTTTGTATATCTTTTACCTTTTACTGGTTTTGGCCATGCTGGGGCATCATCTTGAAAGGTTTGGCTGGACACATTGACCTGAGAACTTATTTCTTTTAAGCTTGGTATTTATTACATTGGTGTCCTTTGCTGAACTGCTAAGTTATGTTGGTGATGGGGTGGAGATAAACACATTGACACACACACACATATGTATATGCAGTAGTTAACTTCTTTGTCCCCTCAAAAGAATGCTGGCCTTGTGCCAAAGTGACAATAAAAGTGACAAGCTGACAAAACCATTATTGCAGACAGCATTTTTTCCAGCTCTTTATGTTCTCAGTCTAAATTCCACCGAAGTGGGTTTTCCATTCTTTCAGGGTGAATAAAATAAGTATCAATCAAGGGCTGGGGTCGATCTGACTGACTTTCCTTCCCCTCAAAAAATGATGGCCTTGTGCCAAAGTTAGAAAGAATTATTTCAAAGGTTGATTGTAGAACATCTTGGACAAAATGCTTAGTGGCATTTTTTCCTGGTTCTTTCTTTTCTGAGTTTAATTGAAATTCCAGAGATAAATTTTGCCTTTCATTCTTTTGGGGGCAATAAAATAGATACCAGTCAAGTACTGGGGTTAATGTAATTGACTGACCCCCTAATTCCTAAAATTGCTGGCCTTGTGTCAAAATTAGAAACCAATAATTAAAAGAGATTATTTTTGAAAGAAAAGACAAAATCATTTGTTACAAAAACATATTTATTTCAAAACATCATAAAAATTTCATTGTTTGGTGATGTTTTTTAATGAAGTAAAAAATATAGAAATTTAATTAATAACCTGATATCAATTTACAAAATGAAATATCACATGAGACATTAACCATTATTTGATTGGAATGTTGTTGTTTTAAGTTGTGTCAGTTGTTCATCAAGATATGATGTGTAGCTGGGGGGGGGGGGGTAAAGAAGTTTGCTTTCTGAACATATGGTTCCAGGTTGGTTCACTGCATTGGCACCTTGAGCAAGTGACTTGTACAATTGCCCCAGGATGATCAAAGCCTTGTACGTGGATGTGGTTGATAGAAACTGAAAGAAGCCTGCTTTGTGTGTGTGTGTTAACAATACATGGTAGTAGCAAATGAAGCAGTGTCATTTTTTTCCAATCTTCTGTGAGAACATGTCTGGCCATGGGGAAAATATTACTTTGTTTGGAAACAGGTGAGGGTTGGCAACAGGAAGGGCACCCAGCTGTAGAAACATACGCATGAAATGAATTCCATCCAACCCATGCCAGCATGGGAAAAAGGATGTTAAAATTGATGATGATTATAATAAAACTAATAACATTTATTCCTAAGTATACATGGAGGGGGTGTGCATGGAGGAACTGATACGGATAATTATGAGTGTGGACATGAGGTAGAGCTGTACAGGGATATGAGTGTGTGTGTGTGTGTGTGTGTGCATGAAAGTACAAGTGTCACTGAGTGCTAGTAAATTTAGTCGTCAAATTAGTCATAATAGAATCATCATCATCGTTTAATGAGGTTATTTTAAGCTGTAAACATTGAATTGAAGTGGAACTCCTAGCAATACTTGACATTAATGTGCATGTGTGTGTGTGTGTGTGTGTGTGTACCATCATCATCATTATTATTTAACGATCACTTTTCTATGCTTGCATGGGTCAGATGGAATTTGTTAATGCCTTTCCTGTCACCAAGTTTCGTTTTGAAGCAAGGTAATATTCTTTCATGGCCAGACATATTTTTTATGAAAGACTGGAGATGAACAACCTTGCTTATATAACGATGATATATATATATATATATATTTATATATATATATATTTTTATACTTGTATACTTGTATATTATGTATTAGATATGTATGGATAGATAGACAGTTATAATATATATATATATATATATATATATATATATATATATATATATGTATATATATATATTTATATATGAAAATATACATACATACACATACACATATAAACTGGATCTTAAGTCCTCTAGATAAAAGTATGTTCCTTTTTTTACAAAACTCAAAGAATATAGTAGAATTTATTATACCGCTCCCACACATATACATGCACACACGCACACACACACACATGCACAATTTACTCTTCTCTTATTTATATATATTCAGTTAGTCATTTATTCATCATCATCATCATCATCATCATGACGAAAGGCGTAAAAGGGAATAAGTGAAGAGTGGCAAGGTTAGATTGTCGATTTGGTCAGTGAAAGCTTCATAGAACGATGCCGATGAGAGTGTGAACAGGATTCTTGGTGTGAGCGGAACTGAAACTGAAAATGGTTAATATTTATTGTTGTTGCAGTCGGTACTGTTTGCTGAATAAATAAACAAACAACATCATCATCACCACAATCACCAACATTGACATCACTATCATCATCATCATCATCATCATGAACATTTTAATGTCTACTTCTGCATATTTGCATATTTCAGACAAGACAAGTTGAGGCAGATTCGACCAATGTTCACTTCTTCTTGAGCAAGTGAACATTTTCCTTGAGTCTGGACATGTTTTCACAGAAGATTAGAAACAAATCATAATGTTTTTGTGATGGCAACATTTGTTTAAAGAGCAGAAGGCTAAGACAAGGGAACACACACACACACATACTTGCATGCACAGACACACACACACACATACATACACACATACCAAGCCAAGTCAACTCATAAGTCTTTTGTCGACCTG
>NC_069004.1:491846-503432 GCF_001194135.2 Octopus bimaculoides
GAGAAGTGGACTCCCTAACTACACAGTCACGTCTACAACCAGAATCACAGAGAATCTCTCTCCCCCTCTCATTCTCTTTCACTCACTCTCTTACTTTCTATGATTCTCTTTCTATTGTTTTCTTGTTCTTGCTGTCTCACCCTCTCTCCCTCACACACACACACACACACACACACACACACACGTCAAAGCTTCACCAGAACCAAGCAAAGAATAATAAAGAAGTTATTTACCAAAGTAATTCAAACACCCAACGCCCATGATCTGTGCAACGATTGAGGCCAAAGTCCCTTCCACAGATTTTCTGGAATTACCTAGAAAAACAAAAAAAGAAAAAACATTAAGTTCACAAAATGAATAAAAATCTTTACCAACACAGACCATTGCTAACTTCCTCATATTCTGCTCATATTCCTGCATTAAACCCAAGCCTGCAGGGGTCAGACAGAGTTGATTGAGGCAGTGGGATGGAAATGAATAGAATTACATCAGTGTCTTTCTTTTCCTCCTGGCGCTTCTACGCATTTACTCTTTTCATATTTATTGAGGTGTACAAAAGGGGCCTTTCTCATCACCTTCACTTCACACGGTCGTTTTACAAAAATGGCAATTTTAATTAAATACTGCACAAATTTTGTATACCAGATATACATATATATCATCATCATCATCATTTTTAATGCCTGTCTCCACTCATGCATACCAGTCTCCACGCCACTGATGTTATCCAAGGGAAAGGCAAAGGGGCCGATACAGTTTGATACCAGTAGCATTGCAACTCATTTCTACAACTGAGTGAACTGGAGCAACATGAAATAAGGAACACAACACACAACCCAGTCCAAGAATCGAACTCACTACCTCATGATTGTGAGCCTGACACTCTAACCACTGACCCATGCAACTACAAAAGTATAGAAGAGTTTTGTGAGGAGTCTTTGCAACCTGAGAAACTTGTGCCAACTTACCAGGAAGTTTTGTTTTTCCATATCTGATACCAACAACTGAAGCAGCAGTGTCTCCAACACCAAGGGTTAACAAACCAGCAAAGCAGCTGACATAGTCTTCTACAAAAGACAAATTGAAATGTGAATCATTAGACAGATTGTAATGTGAAGGAGGAACGTTTTTCATATTCCACATTTTACACTTTTTTCACATTTTATTGTAGAAATTTTTATTTTTATGTTCATTATATTTTTATCATGTATATGCATATATTTATATGTACATACATGCATATATATAGATATATATATATATATATGTATGTATGTATGTATGCATATACATGTATGTGTCTATATGCTTGAGTATGTATGTGTGTGTATATGTGCGTGTGCACATGTAATCAAAAAGGTAGGCTTGTGTGTGTATATACACATAAGTATGTATATACATGCTTAATTGTATATATTGTAGTATAGTACATTGTACTGTATTGTCATATGTGGTACTGTACTCTGTTGTATTGTGTTGTGCTATATCCTATTCTACTGTACTCTTACAGTACAGCAGAGTACACTGGTGTTGTAGAGTTGAAATATCATAACAAGAGAAACTGACCAGGAGTCCGGGAATGTCCAGCAGCAGTTGACAGCCAAACTGGAACTGAGAATCCCACCAATAGATATATATGACTGACCAGCAGTGGACCACTGTCTTTCTCATCCAAAAATAAAGACAGACTCGATTCCAGGGATGAAGATAACGGTGGAATTTTGTACATTCGGAATTGCTGAAAGAAACCAAAATATTTAGTTGTTATAGGTTTTTTTTAATCCAGTGTATGTAATTCAGGTCATATTAAATTAAAACTGTTATCTGTAAATGGCACAGATAACGGTGCCATACACCTCTCTAAACTAGGCACCAATATCTAAGCATCGTCCAGGCCTAATTAGGTTACTTATGAAGTACTACTACTACTACTACTACTACTACTACAATTATGCTGTTATCATCATCATCATAACGATAATAATCATGATGATGATGATAGTGATGTCACATTTCGGCACAATCCCAATATCTTCCTGTGTCTTGGTAGCAGTTTGGCTATTGTGCAAGGGGCACCAATTACAACAGAAACAATTCCCATCCACAACCACGTGATCTCCCTGGCTTGCTGTTAATAATCTCACAAGATTTCTTCTTCTCAGTTAAACCTGATCTCCTTCCTTCAGCAACATGATCCGTCTTTATGGAGAAATCCTTTAATTATCATTATCACTATGACAACCACTGGTTTACATTCGTACCAGTGGAATTTGAACTCAGAACATAAGGACAGACAAAGTGCCACCAAGCATTTTGCCCAGTCTGCTAATGATTCTGCCAGTTCTATAATTATTTCTTAGATAATGAGTTTATTTTTGTTGTTGGAAGCCCCAATACGTTACTGGTATAAATATTGAACAATCTGAATATAGTGGCTCTAACTTTCACCTCAAAACCCTTGTGCCCCACAAGGATAAAATGAAATTTGGAAAACAAGACAGACAGACAGACATACATATGAAATAAAACTTTACCTCCAGCAGAAAAAGAAGAGCAAAGGCGCACCAGGCTGCCAAGGCCAGCATCATGGGTTCCAATAGCAAGCCAGGCAGGTAAACAGCAACCATGATCACATGAAAATATTTGCGTACATCATAATGTATTCTATTTTTGTGTTTGTTGAAGTAAATGACCACTGCAATGGCCATAACTGACCATAAAACCCAATAACTCAATAGGTAGATCTAGTCGAAATTACAGAAAATAGAAACATTTATACACTTATCTGTGTGTCACAGTAAAACATAATACATAATATATATAGTTTTATATATGTATATATATAAATGTGTGTGTGTGTGTGTATGTGTATGCGTGTGTGTGTGTGTGTGCAAATATATATGAGAGAGAGAGAGAAAGAAACATGTCTGGCCATGGGGAAATGTTATCTTGCTTGGAAACAGGTGAGGGTTGGTGACAGGAAGGGTATCCAGCCATAGAGACAATCTGCCTCAATAAAATTCCACCCAATTCATGCAAACATAGGAACACGAAGAATAGGCCCAGTTATTTTCATTCTTCCTTAGTACATGACTCAACCATATCATCCCATTTCTCTTTAGAATCTTACCTGGTTTCTACTGACATAACGGAACAACTTCTCAAAACTAAATGGGTGCAACAGCGTTATCCAAAAAATTATTATAGCATTTGCTAGCAGACCGTATATCACATAGAATTTGATTGGAGATGCAGTAACCTTGGAATTATGGAAAATAGCTACAGAAATGGCCACAGTAAGAACCACAGTCTGGAAAACAGAAAAGATGGAGATAAAACCAAAATTTTATTCTCAAAAACCATTCTGAAAGTAATGCAACAGATTAGTAAATTGGTTCATTAGAAACTTCATAATCACCAACAAAGTAATTACTTACTGAATACATAATTTTAAAAATAAAAATAAGATAAATAAATAACAATTAACAAATACTTACAGCAATTATAGCTTCCTTGTCTAGAACATAGTTTTCTGCAGTCATTTTCTGTAAAACAAAAGGAAAAGAAGGATAAATTTATTGAGTTGGGGTAAAGTAAGGGATATTATAGCAATAACCAATAGGGGACAGTATCCGATCCTGGATCTAATAGTATCACAGTACAGCCAAACCAAGCAAAATTTTTATAGGCGCAGGCATGGTTGTGTAATCAAGAAGCTTGCTTTATAACCACAAGGTTTTAGGTTCAATCCCAATGCATAACACTTTGAGAAACTCTTCTATTATAGCCCTGGGCTGACCAATGCATTGCAAGTGATGATGAAGAAGGCAGTAGAGACGGTGGTGGTGGTGGTGGTGGTGGTGGTGGAGGTCATAGTGAGGATAGTGATTTCATATGTCAAAAATATTTTTGTCGTTGCAACCCTTTCGTAATTATACCACAGCCCAATTAATATCTCAAATTGAGTTGCTATCTAATTATGAAGTAAACAGTTTATATAAAGATATGCAGTACTGTCCTAAGTACCAAAACTGAAAATTTCCAAGGATTGGACAGCTGACGAAAGGAAGATTCTTGCTTTTGTTCCATCTGTTACTATTTTTTCATTTCCCCAGTAGAGTTAGAGCAATAGAAAAAGACAAGGAGAGGAATATGTTACCTTTATTATCGACATGGCATTGTTGTGAACAAAATAAACAATGAGTTGGGAAACAAGAACCAGTTCTCCATAAGTAAATGTCTTTGGTAAGAGCAGCAACATCTTTCTCATGAGATAAAGGTGAGCAACCAACATCAGGCCAAAAGCAAAAGAGTCCAGCCAGCCTGAAAGGAAAAAATGTATATTATTATTATTATTATTATTATTGCGTGTGCATGCATGCGTGTTTGTGTCTGAGTATTTACATCCCCATAACTAAGCAGTTCAGCAAAAGAGACCAATAGAATAAGTGCCAGGCTTAAAAAAAAAACAAGTACTGGGGTGCAGTTCATTTGACTAAAAATTCTTCAAGGTGGTGCCCCAGCATGGCCGCAAGCTTATGACTGAAACAAGTAAAAAAATAAAAGATGAGACAGAAAAGATCACTTGCCACTCTCTTCTGATCTGGAAGCTGAAATACTACTACTACTACTACTACTACTACTACTACAACATCATCATCATCATCATCATCATCATCATCATCATCACCACCATCACCACCATCATCATCATCATCATCATCATCATCATCATCATCATCATGCCTTCCTTGTTACCAAACAAGGTAATATTTCCTCATGGTCAAAACAACTCAAACATTTCTGCACACCCATTCACAGATTCACAAACAAGCACACACACACACATGCATGTATGTGTGTGTGTGTATATATATAAACCATCCTTATCATCATTGTCATATATATGTATATACACACACACATACATACATGCATGTGTGTGTCTGCAGAAGCATATACATGTGTGCATGGAGCAAAAATAGCATTTTCCTTCCTCACCTTTTCCCATTAACAATGGACAACCAACACCAAAGACTGCCTCCAAGAAGATTTCCATTGCACAAGAGTCCCGGAAATGCTTTGGTCTTTCAAGAATCTGATGTGCCAGATACATTGGATTCAAAACCAGAAGATAACTTTGAAGCAAAACGTCTTCGTGAGATGTTGAAGAATCTGAAACACAATTCAGAACATGGAAGTATTAAAGTATGTCAACAGGAGGTCAACGGGAGCAGCACGTCTACTGATACTAAGGGTGTCAGTATATGAACGACTGAGTTGATTTCAGTATTATGAGAACATCAAATGATATGCTTACATGTGTGTGTGTGTGTGTGTGTGTGTGTGTATACATGTCTATGCAAGTATGTATATATATAATAAACAATGTGTAGGTGTCAATTAATTACAACTGTTTCCAACGAATTCTTCAATTGATTAATGAGTCTTGTTGCCAGACATAGGGTCTTCCAGCAGCCCCCTTCTTGATCCAGAGCAACACTACCTCCTCCAGGCACTTGATGTAGGCCTTTGTATTGAGTCTGAGGCCATGTGGGAAGATGGAGGCATAACGTCACCATCACTAGTGATCACCTCAAACACCATCATGTTGGCTGCATGTTTGGTTTTTATCACTCGAATGTGAATGAACTTTTGACAGAATAATCTGAATGTTAATGAGTTAATTATCTTAATCACTCTTCCTTTATAAACCACCCATGACCATCACCACTGGCCCACACCATGCGTGAAGAAAGGAACTTACCAGATGACCGAATCTGTGACAACAAACAAAGGGGGAAGATCAGGACTGACCACACAGAAAACCTTGCACGTGGTCTGAAATGGAGGAAAAAACGAACAAGAAAATAATTTGCAAATTTCAAAGGGGATGGCCATATGTGGTTAAGATGCTTGCTTTGCAAACCTGTGGTTTCAGGTTCAGCCCCACAGTGCAACACCTTGAGCTGACCAATGCTTTGTGAGTGAATTTGGGAAACAGAAACTGTGAGGAAGCCTGTCATGTGTGTGTGGGGTTGGTTTGTTTATGTCCCCATAATTTAGCTGTTCAGCAAAAGAAACCAATAGAATAAGTATGGACCGGTGTGACATGAGGCAGTTGATGTAATAGACTGAATCTATAGTCCTAATGGCAACAGTCACCTAGCATCACCCTCTGGCATCTCCCGGCATCAACCAGTATCCCTCTGGCATCTCCTGGCATCCCTCTGGCATCTCCTGGCATCCCTCTGGCCACAATTTAACGACAAAAAGAATGAGTGTTCCTGCAACGTACTGAACCAAATTCATTACATACCTGCAAAATGTCTTGGAAATGAGACATGTACGACGCTGCCATTTTCGTTCTGTATAAACTGACCAGCAAAATGCAGCTGATACTGGAAGAGGGGAAGAAAATAAGACCACACATTAGTGTTAACTCTTTACAATGCCAAAACAGGGGGGGGGGGGTAAAATATACAAAAAGGGGGTCAGCAGAAAGGATTTTTAGCAGTTTTAGTGGTGGTGGTGATGGAGGCGGTGGTGGTGGTGGTAGTGGTGGTGGTGTAGAAGCAGACACAGTTACATGTTACTGTCATGTGTGAGTGTGTGTGTGAGTGTGTGTGTGTGTGTGTCTGTGTGTGTGTGTGTGTGTCTGAGTGTGTGTGTGTGTATGTGTGTGTGTGTGCATCTATTTACCTTGATATGGTGTGATGGTTGCAAGCAAAAGACAAATTTGCAATATTATGCACACACACACTCATATATGCATAACCAACCGATTCAAATAACTACAAATCCCAAGAGTTGTCTTGACTTAATTTGTTAGTGATTGGTTTGTTTTCTGCCAAAGTTGTAAAACTTTGATAAATTCCTAAGAAATATACATGCACACACATACATGTACACACACACACACACACAACTACATGTCATCTGCAATTATGTTTTAGCAATAAAATTTCTCTTGGCTACAATTACCGAACGTAGTAAATAAAGCAAACATTAAGTTCAGCAAAAACACGTTTAACTTCTTTGAAGATCTCTGATGAAGAAAGCTGGTCCAGACACGAGAGTGGAAGTCGTATTTTCTCAACCGTGGGAACTTCCATTGTAACGTCTTTATCGACATTGTGTTCATAAATTAGAAAACACAAAATGCATTTCTTTGTTTATTTTTCTAAGCTGTTAAGAGACTGGCGTGAGGTAGGTGAGGGGTTCAATGCTTGTCTCAGGTGACAATTCACGTGAGTATTATTTACCTTTGCATTTAGGAACTTATTGGACGAATATAAAATGTCTGTAGACTTGCGGAAGAAGAGTGGTGGCGGAGGTTCACCTGTGCATGTGTTAACGTGTGCATTAATTTATTCATTTATTCATGTGCGTATGTGTGAATTTATCCGTGTAGTTGTATGAGCATACATGTATGTGAAAATATATGTCAGCACATATGCATATCTGTGTGTGAGCGTGTGTGTGTGAGTGAATGAGTGCGTGAGTGTGTGCATGTGCTTGTGTGTGTGTGCTTGTCTACTTGCATGTGGCTGTGAAGTGAACTACTTAACCATATGGCCACACTTGCACTGACCCATGTGTGTGTTTGTGTTGTGTGTGAGTGGAAGTGCATGGCTTAGTGGCTAGGGTGTTGGACACATGATCATAAGATTGTGGTTTCGATTCCTGGACCAGGCGATGCATTGTGTTCTTCAGTAAAATACTAGCTCCAGTCCCCTCAACTGGTAAAAAGGAATAATCCTGCAATGGACTGGCATCCTTTCTGGGGGAGGAATATTTATATTACAGAGAAACCAGGAAACTGGCCCTGTACTCCTTAAAGAAGTAATGTGGACCAATGATTCAATAAATAAATATCAATATTATAAGAAACAGACTGAAAGAAGAACAACAAATTCCAAGTGGAATAGAGTCCAAAGAAGTATACTTACCAAACAGGATGGTGTAACTGTGCACAAAGGACTGCACAGAATATAGCACATAGACACAGCCTACACCGACCACAGATGCTTCTAATTTTGAGCTGATGTCCATTGCCAGAAAATGAGAATATTATCTGAAAATAATATATAACTCAGATTCAATGATAGAACAGAAATGAAGTGGGAGCCCCTCAATACAACAGTCTCCCTCAAATCCCATTAAAAATTTCTATGTGCAGAAGGCACAAGCATGGCTGTGCAGTAAAAAGAGAGCCTACTCTTGCAGGCTTATGATTGCTGGTGCCACCCATGCCGGTGTCATGCAAAGGCACCCGTGCCACAGAAAAGTATCCAGTACACTCTGTAAAGTGGTTGGCATTAGGAATGGGAATTAGCCACAGAAAGCCAGCCAAAAAGGAACAATTGGAGTCGGGCAACTCTCCAGCTGGCCAGCATGGAGAACAGGCGTTTGATGATGATGATGATGATGATGACGGTGTGTGCGTG
Organism: Octopus bimaculoides; assembly: GCF_001194135.2. Classification (NCBI taxonomy): domain Eukaryota; kingdom Metazoa; phylum Mollusca; class Cephalopoda; order Octopoda; family Octopodidae; genus Octopus; species Octopus bimaculoides. The sequence continues at coordinate 500,297 of NC_069004.1, forward strand.
TGCGCGTCCACCACTACTGCTTGACAACAGGTGTTGGTTTGTCTATGTTCCTGTATCTTAGCAATTTGGCGAAAAAGTAGGTCTTAAAAAATAAATACTGGGGTCCGTTTGTTCGAGTGAACCCTTCAAAGCGATGGCCCAGCATGGTCTCAGTCCAATGACTGAAACAAGTAAAAGGTAAAAGATAGAATCTTAATATCTACGACGTCCAGAGAAATTATGGTTTGGGCGCACAAAATAATTTCCGATTCTGTTGTTAAGAAGCGCCCAGAGAGAGTGTGCCTAGGACCATATTATCTATTGTGTTCTTCTAACACATTAACTCGTTTTTATTTATTTATTTATTTGGTTAAGACAGTAGGGTGTGATATGAGAAATAAATTGAACTGCTATTTCCAGCAAAAGCGCGGAGTGCGTGGGAAGATGCGCCTCCGCAATCTGTTTATGACACAAGGGAAGTTACTCTACAGACAAACTTAGTTTCACAGCTGAGCTGTGTCCCAGGGAGGGAAATTGGCCATCGGAAGAAGAAATATAATTTTACAAGACAAGAGAAAACATTCACTCAAAGTATGATAAACGGAGCTACTAAAAGAGATTAGATTTAGGATACTTCCTGGTCTCATATTAAACGTTGTTATTGCTGTAACCGTTGTTGTTAAATAGCATATCAAACTTGTTTCGGAAAACCTGTGGCCAAATGTATTCTAGCCTTAACCACCCTTTCCTCCACCACCACCCAAATATTATGTATCTGAACTTCCTTTAATTTCCTTCTAAAAGTATATTAGGATGTGAGGTAAGGGAGATTTAGTTGTCGTGTAATGTCCGAGTCAGCCCTACTCGAACAAACCTATGATCGAAAACGTTCCAAATACGTGGCAATTACTATATTTTTCCAAGCATGATATATATTTAGGACTACATCATCATATGATCCCTTTTTATTGATGTACGATGTGAGTTGAGCGAGATTTAGTTGTTGTTTTCAAACCGATCGGACGACACTATAAGTCATTCGTTGACTGCTGTAATAAATCTGTAATGAAAGTATCCCAGCCATATATATATATATATATATATGTATGTATATATCAGTCATTGTGTATCTAGACGTACATTATCCAAGGAAAGGAATTCTTCCTTTTATAGTTTGGTAATATGTGATTTCGCTGTTATTTCTTTCTACGTCAACCAACGTCAGTAGCTCGTTTGTTGACTTGTATAAACACCGAACTATTTACGTATTCACTCGCATGCAAAGTACAAGATATGCAGAAATAAAAACAAGATTAAATGATGTTTGTGTCTTTCAACAGAATCAATCAAGTTGTGGAAGGGGAATTTCTGCAACCATAAATAAAACCTGATCGCAAAAAGGTCGCACTGGGTCCTGGGCTGTTTTACGATATTCTTCAACATAAGATAAAACAAGATTACGTAATGTTCATGCCTTTCTCGAAAAATGTTTAACGATGTTGAGAAATGAAAATTAATTAATATAACTACTTCTACGAAGACAACAAGGAATCGAAACCCGATCGCCAAAACACTCGGCTCAGTCGGCATTTTAAAACCTACGATTCTCGCTAATTGATATTGAATTATTAATTAAGTTTAGACTCGGAGAAAATAATAACCTGGGTTTAGTCAGCCGACGCTTGCAATGATGATCGTAATTGAATAAGAATTTCAAGGAAACCGGGTCGGAAGTCCATCCAGGTCAAAGTTCAATAATTGGGACGGTGGCAAAACAAGCATGTAAGAAGAAAACGGTTACTTGCTATTCCTACTCTGATAATGTTAATAGAAATCATACAGGAAAAGTATGTTTACCTATGTCAGGATTCCTTTAAGAGTATCTGGCTGTTTATTGTTATTTGTTGTGCTGTTGTGACATTCATGCCTTGGAGATGACGATTAAAGCAGACAAAACATAGTGTTGGAAGGGCAGATAACCCAACATAAAGTTTGGAAAACATAGCGTTAGTGAGGCAGGTGACCCAAAGAACACTCGCAAACGTTTCAGAGACAGATAACCCCAAACACTACCAACCTAAATGCGATATTATAGTAAAAGGGGCTCTCAAACGAGGTGAGATTTCGTGACATTCATGCCTTTTTTGGTGAGCATTATTAACGAAGTGAAGTGATGCAAATAGACTGTTTACTCCTACAACAAATCAAAAATTGAAGGCATTAGCGTTAAAGAGGCAGGTAACAGAACAAACAGCGATTAAAAGTCAGATTCCCATGAAACGAATCTCGCATTGGCGGGGAGTAGTGCCAGTGCGATACGACACAGCAACCAGTGTGACGTCCCATTATTTCAGTTGAATTTACCAAATACTTTGCAATAACATTCGTAATAAAACTTGAGCAAAACACGATCATTAACTAGAACGGTTACTAGGATATAATGGATAACATGCAGTTTACGCTCGTAAAAAAAGTGAAAGTAAATTGTCCCTGATAACAAGCGGGAAAGATGTTGGCCCATTACAAGGCGTTGCCAAGAACGTTTGATATCCGATGGGTGGGCTTCATAAGCAGGTCTCGACAACTTCCATCCCCATGAAGTTGTCAACCATTCCCTCAATTTTGTTGACCCAAATGATGACAGTATCTGTAAGCAGATTAATACAAGGGCGATAGATGCTCATCAAGAAAAAAATTAAGCCACAATGGGGAACTAGTAGGAAGTAAATTGTCCATCATCACTTACGGTGTTTAGAACAATTCACTTTCACTTTTCTTTTTTTTTACGACGGTAAATTACACATTAACCGATACTGGTTCCAGTTGGTCCGATCAACGGAACAGCCTGCTCGTGAAATTAACGTACAAGCAGCTGAGTATCCCACAACTGCGCGTACCCTTAATGTAGTTCTCAAGGATATTCAGCATGGACACAGAATGTGACAAGCTGGCCCTTTGAATTATTGGTACAATTCAGTTTTGCCAGCCGAGTGAACTGGAGCAAACATGAAATAAAGTGTCTTACTGAAGGACATAACACCTCGCCGAGAATTGATCTCAGGACCTCATGATCGTGAGCCGAATGACCAAGCCACTGAGCCAGAATAAAACAGACGGACGCTCATTCGTCGCCTTTGATGGGAAAGTCCAACACACA
>NC_069004.1:503710-506902 GCF_001194135.2 Octopus bimaculoides
TATATATATATATCGACTTTAAATAGAGTTCAAAACTGATCCATTGAAAATACTTTATAATAATAATAATAATAATAATAATAATAATAATGAAAATGACCTTTGCACATAAATATATATATATTAAAACTAAATAAAGCATTATGATATTTAAAAATGCGTATGGCAGACAATTTTCTTTCTTTCTTTCTTTATATACACTATATTGACAGCGAGCTTAAAAGTGTCGCCGAAATTCAGCTTTTCCGATCTCTATTGATTGTATCACGTGATTCTTGAATGTCGGTTGTGAGTTTCGTTGCTAAGTAACGGACAATAAATAATCGCGATATCTCAAGCAAGCTTTGACTCTTTTCAACACAATGTTAGAATCAGAAGGGGAAGAAGATACAAAACCAAATGAAGTGCCGGAAATGGTGGAATGTAATGGAAACTTAGAGGTAAAGCCATTTTTCATTCGTTTTACTGTAATAGATACAACCTGCGACACACACACACATCGAACTAACGGGAGAGTCACTATATGTTGCTCTAACTGCTAGAAATAGCAACCAAATCTATCTCGTCTTAAAAAGAGAACACATTCCCTACATCCAGGGGTTTGCTCGGTCATGGATGGCCTAGGACTCGCTCTTGACAGTTTTTCTGCACGTGTTTCTGGCCTTGTGCCTATAGCAGAAAGGATTATTTTAAGACGACGGAAGGTAGCAAGCTGGCAGAATCATGAAAGCATCCCACAGAATGCCCAGTGGCATTCGTTCTGATTTGTTACATTCTGAGTTCAAATCCCACTAAGGGTGACTTTGCCGTTCATCCTTTCAGAGGTCAATAAAGTACTAATCAAATACTGGGGTTCAGTTGTATCAACAAATCCCTTAAAATTACTGGCGTTGCACCAAAATTTGAAACCATTATTTTAAGACAACAGAAGGGAGCGTAAGTGTGGGAATGAAATTTGCTTAGGTCCAACTCATGATGTTCAAAGCATTCTCATTGCCCTAAATTTGTGCTCGCAACCCCTACATCCCCTGTTCCTGAGCCTACAGTATTGAGCTGGTAGAATCATAAGAGCATCAGACAAAATGCTTTGTGGAATTTGTTCTGGGCCTTTAGCTTCTGAGTTCAAATCCTCTCAAGGCCAGTTTTGCTTTTCATTGTTTTGGGTTCAATGGCATAGAGTACCAGTCAAGAACTGGGGGTCAGTGGTATTAACCTACACCCCTGGAAATTGCTGGCCTTGTGCCAAAATTACAAAGAATCATTTGAAGATGGCAGAACATGATTTGAGAAAGATTTGGCTGCTATTTCTATCAAGTAGCAACCAAAGCACATTGATTCACTCCAGTTGCTACATCGTGCATCCTTCATATTTGAAGATGATAGGTGTAATTTTAGTGAGATTTGGGTATTTTTTCTAGCATGCTATGTGACCGTTTCAAGGATCCCTTGGTGGCCCAGTGGCTTAGAAACAGGAAGGCAGCTCTTCAGTTAAGTGCATCTATATCTTTGGTTATTTTAGGCAGAAATAAATGAAAACATCAAGTGTTTTTTTTCTGGATAATTACAAAATGTTGATAGCATCTTGCCAACATCATCATCATCATCAACAATCATAACAGCCATTCTCTTTATTCTTTTTATCTTTTGACTGGTTTTTATTTATTAGACTGCAACCATGCTAGAGCACCTCCTTCACGAGTTTCTGTTCTTTCTCTGTTGTATTGACCTCAATACTTACATCTGTCTCGTACTTATTTCATTGATCTTTATACATTAAATAGTTAAGTTTTAACTATTTCTGTATTCAGGGACATCTAAGTTGATGATGTACCACTTTTACAAAGGCATCAACAAAATTACACACACACACACACACACACACACACATGGAGCTTTCTATGATAGCTGCAAGATTCTATTTATCTACATCTTATACTAATCATTTATATATATATATATATAGAGAGAGAGAGAGAGAGAGAGAAAGAGAGGGGGTATGGGGGGGTGAGTGCTGAAAAGTTCCTGGTTTTGGGTAAAGTGGTTGAGAAGCAAAGTCCTTGGCATACGGCCATGCCTGATCCTGATATTGACATAGTTTTCAATATTTTAACTTTATTTTTTTTTTTCTATAATTTTTAAAATACTTGAATAAGATAAGCATCTTTGTTGTTTTTATTGAATGCATAAGGAGACGAAGCTGTAATGAAGTTTGTCGATTGTTTTTATTTTTCAGATTGGTCAAAAAACATCAGACTACTACAAGACTGTTAATCTTCCCAAAAAATTTGAATATCCAGGTAATATTACTTTCTTCTATAGGCACAAGGCCTGAAAATTTGTGGGAAGGGCATAGTAAATTACATCAACCCAAGTATGCAACTGGTATATTAATTTATCAACCCCGAAAGGATGAAAGGCAAAGTCAACCCCAGCAGAATTTGAACTCAGAAGAATATCAATTCTGCCAGCTTGCTGCCTTATATCCAGGTAATATCCAGGTAATATCCAGGTAATATCCAGGTAATATCCAGGTAATATCCAGGTAATATCCAGGTAATATCCAGGTAATATCCAGGTAATATCCAGGTAATATGCTGATGTATCCTGTCTAGTTTTCTGAGCTTGGTTCACTGTTGTTATTTAACCCTTTAACTACAAAATTAAATTTCATGATTATTCCAGAAGCAATGCAAAATATCTACCAAAAAAAATATTACCGGTATTTTGTGCAAGTCACATTGCCTCAATAACCTTGACGTATCTCAACAAGAAGTTGTTTCAAAAGATAGATTGATGTATAAAAACTGCTTTCTGCCGTGAAGGGTAATGAGATTCTGAATAAATGGATATATCTGATTTCCACAGTGAAAGGGTTAATTTTAAACATGTCTGAGTGTTTGTGTCTGGGCGTGTATATATGCATGTCTAATCTACAATGTAATAACAGAAAAAAATTTGGCAATGAATCTCCAGTCCTAATTTTACATATACACTCTGTAATCCATTCAGATGTTTATAAATACCAAAAGATAATTGGAGAAGAAATTTATGTTTAGTATCTTATTGAAAGTTGGACATTCATGGAATTACTTGCAATTCTAAACAAATGTTAAGTGTTACACCGTCTTGTTCAAAGTAGTAGCCTAACAAATGCTATATTGTATGTGTGTGTATATATATATATATATATAT
>NC_069004.1:506966-516966 GCF_001194135.2 Octopus bimaculoides
ATATCTGAGTGGTTGGCGTTAGGAAGGGCATCCAGCTGTAGAAACTCTGCCAAATTAGACTGGAGCCTGGTGTTGCCATCCGGTTTCACCAGTCCTCAGTCAAATCGTCCAACCCATGCTAGCATGGAAAGCGGACGTTAAACGATGATGATGATGATGATGATGATATATATATATACACACATATACGACAGGCTTCTTCCAGTTTCCGTCTACCAAATCCACTCTTTGGTTGGCCTGAGGCTATAGTAGAAGATATTTGCCCAAGGTGCCACGCAGTGGGACTGAACCCAGGACCATGTGGTTGGTAAGCAAGCTACTTACCACACAGTCACTCCTAATTTACCCTAATATCAATATGGTACTTAAATACAAGGTTAATTACTGTACGTTGTTTTAATCTCTATACTTCTTAATGATTACCCAGAATAGAGTATGTATTATATTTTATATTTATTTCTCGAAATATATTTCCTGTCTCCCCTTTACAAGGTCCATACCAAATGTTTCTACAAAACAATACTCATTTAGCTCCAAAACACTTAACACATAAAAAACATAAAAATGTAACTTTTATATCTTTTCTTCTTGTTCTCATGGCAACATCGTTAGTGTGCTGGGCGTAATGCTTAGCAGTATTTTGTCTGTCGTTACGTTCTGGGTTCAAATTCCAGTAGAAAGGATTATTGTTATTATTAAGGCTGCAGGCTGGCAGAATCATTAGCACGCTGGATAAAATGCTGAGTAGTATTTCATATGTCTTGATGTTCTGAGTTCAAATCCCACCAAGGTTGACTTAGCCTTTCATCCTTTCAGGGTCACTAAAATAAGTACCAGTTGAACACTGGGGTCAATGTAATCAATTTATCTCATGCCCTGAAATTGCTGGCTTTGTGCCAAAATTGGAAAATCTCATCATTATTATCACGGCAGACTCATTAGCATACTGAGTGAAATTCTTAGCAATATTTCTCCCATCATTACGTTCTGAGTTCAAATTCTACTGAGGTCAACTTTACTTTTCATCCTTTCAGAGTCAATAAATTAAGTACCAGTGAAACACTGGGGTCAATGTAATCAACTAGTCTCTTCCCCCAAAATTTCAGGCCTTGTGCCTATAGCAGAAAGGATAGGAATATTTCTCACCAAATGCACATTCACATATATCTATCTCTCTCACTCCACTCTGTCTGTATGTCTGCCTCTCTCTCTCTCTCTCTCTCTATATATATATATATATATATATGTATGCATGTATGTATACATATATCTATGTATGTATATATATACATATACATATACATATTATATATATATATATATATATATATATATATATATGTGTGTGTGTATATGTATATATATATATATGCATACATACACACACATATATACCTATATAACCACACACACACACACATATATATATATTTATCCCTCAGTCTATATCTCTATATCTTTATATATATACATATATGTATGTGTGTATATATATATATATACACACACATACATATATACACGTGTGTGTGTGTGTATATGTAGAGAGAGAGAGAGAAAAGATCGTTTTTGTATCAGGATACCCTGTTGTTAGAAGATAAAGTCTGCAATCATAGGAACGTCTGCTGTCTAAATGGAGGATGAAGATGATGAATAGTTTTCCCCATTCGTTGCCTTTGTTGGCTTTTTTATCCATAACGAGACAAGAAAGGGCAGTGCCCTTAGCCCTTCATTGTTCTCAGGTCCATAAGTGACGGGGGAAGTTGAAATGGGGTGCAGAAGTTATCTTCAAACCAGACACCACTCCCCACCCCACATCTCTGAATGCTTTACAAAAAAGTGAACTTTGCTGAAGGCATCCAAGAACCCTGTGTATGTATATGGGTGTGTGTGTGTGTATATATCTTTTAAATTTGTATACAGGAAATGTTTTGAATATGCAAATAAAGCTCCTAGTCCATTATGCCAGCCACAGTCTAAAGATGGGGACTGGTGAATCCACGAAGATGATCTACCAGATGCCCACGAATACCCCGGACTACACTGTCATCATCCCAGGAATACAGACTTTGATCGTAAGAGATATGTGATTTGTGGAAACGTGCATAGTGATGCATTAAATCTTTATAAATGCCATCCAAGGATTGTCGTTATTATTACAAATATATATATATATATATATATATATATATGTGGCAAATAAGAAAACGGAGAGGATATAAAATCGACAGACATCAGCCTGTAAACATTGCAGTATGTCTATTTATTCAAATGTATTTGCTAAATACACACACTTGTATGAGTGGTAGAGATTATTGAGTGGAAAAGGCTGGCAATTGCATAAATAAGGGTGTGGAAGCATATAAGCTTATGGAAACAGGTGAGCAATTGAGGAAATGAGTAGATTGTCAATAAACTGAATGGGTGTGCAGGTGCTAGTTCCTTACAGCCATTTCTGCCAAGAGGCAAGGAGATCTTCCCCCCCCCCCCGGGTATCTCCATCTATTCAGTGTTATGTAGAGATGAACAGACAAGGCTTGGATAATGGATGTGCCCCTAGGCTTCTTGAGAGGGTCTAAGTGCTTATATATATTATAACGAGAAAAGGAAAGTTTTAACTTATAAAAGTCAATTTATTTACATATTGTCAAAATTCTCTGTAACCTACAAAGTAGGAAATTAAAAATTAGAAATTGCATCTTGAAATATCGAGTTAAACATTTCCTTAGGGTAAGAATTAGACACATATTAAAAAAAAATATATATATATAAACACAGAGAGATGAACTGTAGTAGGTGCAGAGAAGCTATTCACTTGGGAAGTTGTGTACATAAGTAAATGATGTAATGAAGTCTTATCTCTACAGTTGCCTCAGATAATAAATTACTGGCGCCTTAGCCATGTATGTTATGTAATGAAGTCTGTGTATAGACTGACGTGGATTTCGAGACATGTATGGTACAAAGTCGTGTTATGCTCATCAGAAGAAGCTGGCAAATAGCTTAGAAGAGAACACTGTTTATAAACACACACACATATATATATGAATGTATGTATGTATATATATATTTATATATTTTCATATATATATAAATTCAAGAAATAAAAAAATTATACGAAGAGTAGAGAAGGGGATTATTGTTTGTAAGAATTATAAAGGGATAGATGGGATGAAAGAAGATGGCTGGGGTGGCTGAAGGGGAATTAGTAATCAAAAGACATAAGTTAATGGTAAGAAAAAAAAAAGATCGGATTGGCTAAAAAAAATTCAAAGTTAGAGAAATCACTACTATTTGATGAATACACACACTTGTATGAGTGGTAGAGATTATCGAGTGGAAAAGGCTGGCAATTGCATAAACAGGAGTGTGAAAACACTACTATAACTACATGATTAAAATCCAGTGGAATTTAGTTCTGAAATTTGTGGCATTTGTCTTTTCAGTCTGCTTGAAAGGTTATGGCAGGAAAGAACCTATAAACCCTCAATTCATGACCACCTCCTCAGACTATGGTTCCATACCACCAACAATACACACAGTACCAAAGTGTTTCTATCCAAAGACACTGCAGTTCACCAAGGTAAAGTAACATCAGCCACATGTTACAGAGTGTGTGTGTAGAGAGAATGTATGTGTGTCATTGCATTTGTTTGTCCCGTCACTGCTTGCCAACCAGTGTTGGTTTTGTTACAGCCCTGTAACTTAGCATTTTGGTAAAAAAAGAGAATGATAGAATAAATACCAGACTTGAAAAAAAAATAAAACAATGGTAATAAGTCCTGGGGTTGATTTATTCAACTGAGGCCCTTCAAAATGGTGCCCCAGCATGGTCACTGTCCAATGGCTGAAACAATTAAAAGATAAAAGAAAGATGAGAAAAGATAACGACATGCAGCTTGGTCACGTACGTCACATGCCTGTACAGTGTCATGTGTCTCTGTATTTGTCCCCTCGGCAGTATGGCAAGGGGTCATACTTTGAATGGTCCATAAGGGATAAAAGCACAACCAGGGACAAAACATTAGGGAGCTAACAGTCTAATTCTTCTATCTTCATGGACTGGGGCCATGCTGTAGCACTGCGTTGAAGGGTTCAGTCGATTCAATCCACCTCGGGATTTATTTTTTAAGTACTGATACATATTTTATCATTCTGTTTTGCCAAACTGCTAGGTTACAAGGAGATAAATAAACCAACATCTGTCCTCAAGAAGTGTAGGGACAAACAGAAAAGCATACACACATATATACATACATACATATATATACATATATATATATATATATATATATATATATATATATATATATATATATATATATATTCATACATATATATATATATTCAAGTATTTAGACTCATATATACACATATGTATATATGATGATTGTTTCATATTGACAGACGACAGCTGTCCCATCAACACGCACACCACACCCCATCCCTCTGTTGATGAGCACTCAGATGATTTTGAAGACCACCTGCTGACTGTCAGGGTTGAAAACATAAGAAACAGATATTATTCAAGTTTCTTCTACATCTATGCCCTCTGGAATCTGATTCTGAAGGAATGTTTTTGTCTTTTAATCCTTTCGTCTTTTAACCCTTTTATTTTGAGATGTTCTGTGTTACTTTCAATTAATTTTAAACATAACAAAAAATTTAGTAAAATAACTTAGTTTAGGAATATAAATTGTGACTAAGTTTTGGTAGAAGATTTGAATTCAGACCTTATGAAAACAAGACATTTGGCCTACAGAGCCAGAGGCGGTTTCAACCGGGTTGGTATCGAAAGGGTTAAGTCCCGATATTGTCTTACAAGTTTTGTGACATATGACACAAGTTGTAAGAGGTGGCTAGGGCTCAACATTACTACTTGCCTGGGCATTTTGATCTTCATCTGACTTCATATGATTCACATATCCTACTTTTGACAATAGAACACAATCTTACACAAATCCAATATTCACTGTTGATTTCAGTTCCAGTTGTTCCTTTCCGATAGGCCCTTTTAAGCTCAGAGTGCTGAATCATCTTATGTTATGGTTGCTTACCAGAGTTGACTTTATCATAAAAAAGATGCTTTGGCAGTTGCGCATTTTTCATTCGAATAACATGTCCAGCCTATCTCATTTGGACCAAGATGACATGTTCAATTGAGCTACAAGTCATGTGCAAAACTTCTGTATCTGGTAAAAATATCCCCATTTGACTCCCAAGATATGCCTGAGACATGTTTGATGACATCTCTCCAGCATTTTCATATGATGCCTGTAACTGGTCCAAATCACACTGGAATAAAGAAGTGCAGTCAATACATTGATTTTTGTCTTGCCCATACTCACTTTTCAAGCTTTCCAAATGTAACACTTTCCTTCCCTATTTGATAGTATATCTCTGCATCAAGACTACCATTCCTTGATAGTGTGCATCCATGGTAAACCAATGTGAATGACTTCTAACCTTGTTCCATTCCCCAAAATGTCAGGTTCAGAATATTGTTGCCCAAACATGTCTGCTTTTTTAATTCTCTTTTTCTTTACTTTTTTGTCTGTTTTCTTTCAGCATCTTCAGAATGCCGGAATGTATCGGAATCGTTCCTTAAATACAGCTCTGGACAAAAGTTACATTTAAATCCATCAAGGCACTCATATTACGTGCCATGTTTTAAAATATGGACGCTGAACAACTAGAAATTGTTTGTCAGAATAATCTCACTTATCATGTGGAAATTTAATAAATAATGAAAATTTAATTTTTTTTTTTTTTTTATCATCATTTGACTTCAGGAATTTGCAGTGTAATTAAATACAAGCTGCCTGACTGAACATGGTATGTATACCATATATATATATATATATATGGTATGTATGTCAGTGTGCATACATGACAGAGTATAAATGACTTAAGAGGAAAACGGGATATAAATGGCATCGGATGGTGTGTAGAAGAGAGGAGACTGCACTGGTTTGGGAATGTGATGCGTATGGATGAGGACAGCTGCATAAAGAAGTGCTGAGCTCTAATTGTGGAGGGTACCTGTGGAAGGGTATGTATGTGTGTGTGTGTGTGTGTATATATATATATATATATATATATATATATATATATATGGAGTGATCGTTAGATATGGCGATGTTATGCCTCCATTTGTCTTCCCACTCAGCCTCACACTCAACATAGAGGCCTTCATGCATACCAGCCTCCCCGCCCCTCCCCTCTCCACGCCACCAGTGTTATCCAAGGGAACGGCAAAGGGGCTGATACAGCTTGGCACCGGTGGCATTGCAACTCATTTCTACAGCTGAGTGAACTGGAACAACGTGGAATAAAGTGTCTTGCTCAAGAACACAACACACAGCCCGGTCCTGGAATCGAACTCACTACCTCGTGATTGTGAACTCGACGCTTTAACCCCTGAGTCATGAACCTTCACAATAAAACAACAACAACAACACTTTTACCGCTCGAAATCCTTTTCACGCAAACAAACTCGAAATTTCGTAGACTAATGACGTCATCCACTCAGAAATCTCGTGGGAAATCAGGTTTTAATCCTAATAAAGTAATATTCGCTTCAGCCAATCCTTACAATGAAAACTAGAAAGAATATAAGAGGAAAAAGAGAGGGACGGAGTGAGAGAGGAGCAGGGGAAGAAACCGGAAAGACCAATCCTTATTTAACAGAACAGCGTTTCAGTGGAAGTGAAACAGGAAAGCAAAAGACAGAGAAACGACAAACAAAATTATTAATAAAAAAGATTTCGCAGAAGTAACGAAAAGAAATACAGAAGCCATATTGGTTAAAGTTATGCTGAATAAGGATATTGAAAAAGGGTTTTTTCTTCTTTTTTTTACTCAGGGATGTCTTATGATTAAAAGGATAAAAGGATTATAGTTAAGAGAAGGGTAACATATCGAATGTAGTGAACTCCAAAATGATATTTAATTACTTAAACCTGTAATGGACAACAAACGCCGTTAATATTAAGTTAATGTTAACGAAAATTCCCTGTTAAATGGGACAAGGGAAAGAACTCTGATATTTAATTTTAAATTAAAACAATAATAATGATAATAATAATAACAAGAGAGCGCAAACCCTCGCCAAGACAACACCAACATCCTCTCAACGATTAGCCGGAGATGATTTTTAGAATGAGAATATCTGAAATAAACTCGACTGCTCTCACAAAGGAGAATACCAAAAATGAACCCGACCGCTCTCAAAAGTTAAGTTTAAAAAAAAAAAAACGGAAACAGGAGTGATATATTAAAAATCGGTAAAACTAAAACTTGTCGAGGATAAATTAAATTTATTATTGTTACTGAATATGTGAGTGCTATTTAATTTCTGAACAGATTGTGGTCTTGCAAAAAGCAGCCTTATTGGGTACGGTGCACATCTTGAGGAAAGTATTATCCGTCTGAGGTCCTTGTTGTGACTTGACAGACGACTCCGGTGCATTCATTTTTACCTACACCATGTTACCAAGGAATAATAATAAGAAGAAGAAGAACAACAACAACAACAATTACATTAATAATGATGATAAAAGGGATGTGTGGGTATAAGTTGTTATGAAAAATATGAGCGATTCTTTCACGGGAAAAAGTTATATGATTCAACAACCGAAATATTCTATAAAGAAATATAAAACAGTAAAAAAGAAGATGAACTGAAGATGGCTTGCTGATATGAACACAATTTTAAGCATATTGAAGGAGAAAATAGAGAACAAAACCATTCTAGTATAATAAAAATAGCTTAGAAGGGAAAATAAAAATACAACATAATAAGGAGGCAAACACGGCCCGACATAACTCGTGGAATGTCACCAAATACCATGAACAGTGGAATTGGCAAAATCTGCCAATTTCTGGCTGAAATACAAAACCAGTATTTTTTTAAAACGGTGGCAACATCATTGAATGAATGGCTAAAGAGATTTGAAACATCGCCTGAATAGTTCCAATATTAATTCTCTGGACAAAATGCTTAGCGGCATTTCATCCGTCTCTTACGTTCTGAGTTGAAATTCCACCGAGGTTGATTTTGCCTTTCGTTCTTTTGAGGTCGATAAAATAAGTACCAGCTGGGCACTGGGGTCGATGCTGGTCTTGTGCCAAAATATGAAACCACTATTAATTCTCTGGGACAAATGCTAAGGAAAAGAAAAACAGAAAATTACAAGCTTCCATGACTTGTTATAAAACTGCAACTATTCCAGAGATTTTCAAACCGACATATCCTGTCGGCTGCCCTTTCACCACCTGAAAATTTTTAGTGAAATTTTTTTGCACTCGTTTTTCTTTTGTACAAATTTCGGTACAAAATCAACAATTTTGAGAAAAAGGTTGTTTGAGTGGTACTTTATTTTATCGACCCCGAAGGTATGTAAGGTAAAGTTGATCTCTGCGAAATTTGAATTAAGAACGTAGAGAGTCAAAAGAAATATCGCAAAGAATTTTTAGCAACGCTATAATCATTTTGCCAAATCATTGCCTTTCTAATTTTGACACAGGGTCATCGATTTTGAGTAAAGCGGGAAAATTGATTATATCAACCCCTCTTCTCAACTGGAAATTCTTTCATCAACTCCGAAAAGTTGAACGGCTAAGTTGACCACGGCAGAATTTGAGCTCGGAACTTAAAGAACCAGAAGAAATAACACTAAGCACTTTCTCCAACATTCTAACGATTCTGCCAGATCGTGGCTTTTGTTTCTAATAGAGGCACAATGCTTGGAATTTGGATTTCGGGAGATAGGTAATCGATTACGCCGACTGTCGTGAGTGATTGCCGCTTATTTCATCGATCCCAGTAGAATGAAAGGCAAAGTTGATCTCGCCGGCATTTGAACTCAGAAAGTAAAAAAAAAAAAAATAGGAGAAATACTGCAAAGAATTTTGTCAACGTTCCAATAATTCTGCCAGGTCACCGCCATTCCTCTTTTTCTACGAAAGGGACAACGCCTGGAATTCAAAGCGAAGGTGTAAGTCGATCACAGTGCTTAACTAGTATCTATTTCATTCATCTCGTCAGAATTTGAACTCAGAGCGTAAAGACGTACAAAATGCCGTAAAGCATTTTCTCCGGCATGCTAACGATCCTGTCTGCTCGCTGCTGCCATTCCTCTCTTTCGTAATCAAAACACAAAATAGAGTTTGCATCCACAAAATTCTTTCTCCTTCACCAGGATCTTCGACAATTTTATAAAAGCCTTTAAAACCCATCTTAACTGGGCAATCTGATCTCCCCATTTAAATCATCTCAGCCTTCTTCTATGAGGAACACACATTAATGTTTCATTAATACTCTTACGACAAAATCGACAACACTCGCTCTCTTTCTCCTTCTTTCTCATTGTCTGTCTGTCTGTCTATTTATCAAGGACAAGTGTCTGAAGTACGAAACGCTAGATTATTCCACTCAGCTCACTGACCTCTCTTTACATCAGCTTTTTGCGGACGCAGGTCACTAGCACCAGTTTCCTCGGATTCCGGATTTTATCTTATGCTGTAAAATAGGTTGGATTTTCACTCAGAGGAGAAGGAGTGTCGTAAACGAATCTCAAATGATTGTTAAAATAAAATGCTATTAGTGAAGCCGGGAAAATTATTGAAGACAGTCAGAATATGAGGTCTGTTGGTGTCTTGATCATTTCTGCTTTGATAACGAAGCCTTTGTCTTGAATGAGCGGGGTGGGGTGGGGGTTAGGGTTAGGGTTATTGATAAATAAAATAACACATACATTCCACTCATTATTATCATATAATAAACAAACAGAACTTCATGTATAAAAATGATCTTTTTCTACTTCAATTATTACATAATAGAAATATTATTATTTCTAAATCTCTCAAAAAGAGACATATACAGTAACAGCACCATAAAGTTTTATTATCACATGTTTTTCGCTTCTAAAAATACGCACATACAAGAGGAGTAAATTATACATGTAATAATACTTTCAATGTGGCTCCCGATAAACGA
>NC_069004.1:517074-518583 GCF_001194135.2 Octopus bimaculoides
AGACAACAATGCAATTTTAAGAGTGACTTCGCTCATAAGAAGTTTAAGACGTTCAGAATATTCTCACCAGAACCAGAACGACATCAAAAACGTGAGCTGAAAGCAGCCGTTCTCGCACGTTCTCGCCATTCATAAGATTTTGCTTCTTAAAAAAAAAAAAACACAAAAGTACGGGAAGTTGTTTTCTTCAAACTTCCACTTCTTGTTTCTATAAATATTCAAAGAGTATTTCAAACAAAAATAAGTTTCAATTACCAATGGATGATCGGAAACAAGTCACTCTGAGTACTGGAAATTGGAACCTTTCATTTATAAAACACAGACAGACAACAAATCTTGAAATAAAACGGAATAATGACACAAATACACACACACACACACATGTATGTATGTGTGTGTGTGTGTGTCTTCGGCTTTAGAGTCTGGCGAGACATTCACGGAGCTAAGCCCTTTGTGGATGCGAAAACCATTGGTCAATCTATGATCGGACATAGACTTAACTACTTATAAAAGACATATATATTTATATATGTATATGTATATATATATATATGTGTGTGTATCTGGGCTTATGCCGAACGACTGCTGTCACGTGTGGGACGAGTTCACCTGGTAAGGCAGTCTTCATCGTACTGGTGGCCATGGTTCCATGTTCTTTTGTATTTAAAAAAGAATTTTTTTAGGCCAATTTAGCTCAGAATAGAAGCGTTAAAAGCTTCATAATAGATCACCTCTCTTATATAAGATGGAGAAATGTGTTCTAATTATGGCAGACAATAGCAGTCTTTGTTCCAGAGCAATGACTAGAACAGCTTCAATCCAAATGTGAGCAGCCATTTTCTGCTACTTTTATCTAAGCACCCGATTGGGTACAAGAGGCATACTTTTCATTCCTTGTTGTAATCTCTCTGCCCCTAAACACACACGTACATACATCTCTTAATATGTATGTGAAGCATAAAGAAAGGGAGCAGGTGCATTATGGATGTATGTATGTATGTATGTATGGATGGATGGATGTATGTAGTTTGCTATTCCGTTAAGCCAAGATCAACAAAGAAAGTACTCCATCCGATGAGAGATAAATATTGCTTAAAGTACATAGTATAAAAATATGAGCTTCTAATAAGTTTTTGCTTTGAAGACATATGTCTAGGCAGGTTTTTATAACACACTTTGTGTCTCCAACTGATCTTTTGGCTTTGAGCACATGGTCAACTCTATTTGAAAATCAGAACGCTGGTACATGAGAAATCATAAGAAAGAATGAGAAGATTGATGCATCATACATATGTACACACACACACACACACACACAAGACATATTTCCACAAAGTCTGATAAAAACAGGATTCTGTTTTATCACAACTGTCTGACGAACAGTCACGTGAAACTCCGAGTAACAGTTTGTAAAGTTTGTTTCGGCTTTAATAAAACAATACATACTTAGATATGTTTCGGCTAGTATTCGCCCAGGCCATGTCTAACTTAATAGCACCATATATATAT
>NC_069004.1:519181-522430 GCF_001194135.2 Octopus bimaculoides
TGTGTATGTATATATAAGTAAAATTCTGTCTGTCCGGGACCCCTGCATCTCAGTCTACGTTTGCTCTACATAGCCATATTATACCTTTTTGGAATCCAGATGATCCCGAGATTGAAAATCTGACGGAAACTTAGCTGGATTTATACTTGTGATTCGACGGTCCAACCTTGTCATCTAGTGTCACACTGATTCCGCCTGTGCGAAACAAGTGTTTGTGGAATACCTATGTATTTACACGCTGTTAGTGAGACTTAGTTGTTTAGTTTGATCCAGCAAGTCGGAAGGTCCTGACCGAGAGTCGTTACTCATTTGGCATTAAGTGTTTAACATTGTGTTTGAATGTCTACATACGTACGAGTGCGTGTGTGTGTGTGTGTGTGCGTCTGTGTGTGCATAGGTGCAGACATGGCTGCGTTGTTAAAAACCTTGCTTCCCGACCAAGTAGTCATGGGTTCAGTCGCACAGTATGGCACGTTGGGCAAGCCTCTTCTAGTGAAGCCCCGAATTTGGTATTTGATAGTTGGAAACTGAAAGAATCCCTTCGCGATAACACACTCACACACCTATTTATGTAGGTGTCTTCGTGTTTGAGTTTGTCCCACACCACCGCTTGACAACCAGTGTGGGTTTGTTTACGTCCCCTTAACTTAGCGGTTCGGTAAAAGATACCGATAGAATAAGTAGCAAACAGGCTTAAAAGATAAGTGCTGAGAGTCGATTTGTCCGACTAAACTCTTCAAGGCGGTTTGCCCCAGCGTGGCCACAGCACAATAACTGAAACAAACAGCTAAACGATGCACACACATATACATACATACATACATACACACATACACACATGCTTTATTAAAAAGCAGCAAAAATATCACACAAACTGTTACTCAGAGTTTCACATTTCCGTTCGTCGGTCAAAACAAAACTGTCCGGCGAACGGGAACGTGAAACTCTGAGTAACAATTTTTGTGAGGTTTTTGCTGCTTTTTAATGGAGCATATTACTCCACCTCTGGTATTCGGGTCCTGATTTTTCCCACCTTGTTTCGCATTTATGTGATTACTCTGGTATATATAAAATTAAATTAGGGACCTGTTTGGTAATGTATCGCTAAAAAGGAAAACTATGATTGTCATTAAATCTGACACAGCGTTTTAGGACACCTACAATGCTAAAAAAAAGAGCTAAAGTCCTCTGATGCTACAGTCAACGCACACATATATGCATATATATATGCGTGTGTGTGTGTGTTATTTATGTAGTAACTTGATACACACACATTAATTCGTCCTAATCGAAGTATTTATTCGGCGAGAGTGCTCTATAACTAATTAGGAATTTGTTTCATATGAAGTTAAGTCTCCAAACACAGTGAGAGACGGGGGAGGGGGAGGAAACGGAATACAATTTCCTTCAACTGTAAGAGAATGAACAAACGAGGAGGAAATATGGGAGGAAGGTCAACGAGAAGAGAGAGAAAAAGAAAGGATTAACGTATTTTTCTCCTTTCACTACAACTCTGAAAGTATGAGAAAGTAAGCAGTGTTAACAAACAGAGGGGGAGATGACAAATAGAGTAGACAAAATAATAGTGTGTTATAATGAAGAAGGGAGAGAGAGTGAGAGAGAGAGGGCAATTGTTTTGGGGAGGAGTGAAACTCGGATAGATAAAGTAAAAGATTAAGAGAGTGAGTTAAGACCATGAAAGCAAAACATCGAGTGTAAAAAGAGGGGAGGAGTAGAAGTAGGATAGTGAAAGGTTAAGAGAGTAAGTATGAAAACTAAGAGCAAAGACATAGGGAGTAAAAATAATAGACTAAGAGAGAAATGTGTAAAATTTCTCCTCCTCCTGCTACTCTAACAAAATACAAAAGAAAGACTAAAAAAGTTTGAAAGAGGACAAAGCAGGAAAGGCGCCTTTTGGTGGCAGTAGGAGGAATGTAACTAGATAGAGTAATAGCAACGTTTCTAAAACTGCCCCTCCTTCTTAAAGTCTTATGCTTTCTCCCTCACACTAGCAAACATGGACAAGAAAACTAAACCTAGACGGTACGTATATATCTGTCTATATAGGCATGTGTTTGCGGTGTGTATATAGAGAACCATAAGGTGTATAAGATGTTTGAATAGAAGGATAAGAAAGTGTGTAGAATTTATATATGCAGTTATTTTGTAATTATAGTTGAATATACCCGTTTTTTGGGATGCATGTATATACTGAGTGCATATAATGTGTATACAATGTATGTATGTATATTGCTGCTTTTTCTGTGCCTTTATATACATATTTTTACATGTATATATATCCACACACATATACATGTATATATATATATGTAAAGGTTCTTTATGATGATATATATTTATGTTGACGTTATAATGTGTTGAATTTATAAATAATTATTTTCCAAACACACTTGATCGCGCGCGAGCGCACAAACACAAACACAAACACGGTTCGGTGCTCCAGCATGGCCTTAACCTTGATGGCTGAAACAAGCCAGGGTTAACGATATGTAGCACACACGCACAAATTTCAAAGGAACTTCTATGTGGTCGCTCATCATGCTAGAAATAACAGCTAAATTTTCGTCTGATCTTAGAAAACGAGACAGTGGTCATTGTGGTTTTACTTTCCCTGTACATGGGGGAAAAATCGACGGGGTGGTCTCGGCCGGATTACGTTTGATCGTAGGTCTGCTGGTTCAAGGCTAAGAATTTAGCTAAACAACACCATCAATAACAAACACTGAAATCACATTCGATATATATATATATTCAGGCGATCACCTATATTTATATATTGTGGTGTGTGTGTGTGTGAATTTGGTGCGTCGATCCAGCGGACAAAACTCAACGTGGTTGCTGGATATGCAGGAAATAGCAGCGAAGGCTCTCCTGTTAGAAAATTACATCATCTTAAAAACAAAAAAAAAGTAAGTAGGACATATTGGATACTTGTCCTAAATAGAGTGTCTGGAGGAAAGAAAGGAAAAAGAAAAAAAGACAGGGTCAGATTGGAACGTCTATGATCGGGGACCTGGGAATTGACAACAGCCACATAATCACATTGTCATTAATGTTGTGTGTGTGTGTGTGTGTATAGAAAAAAATATAGGCATAATTATACACACATATACAGGATAACCACATAATCTGATTTTATAAATCGTATGTTTGTGTGTGTATAAACAGATTCTATGTAACATTTATATATATATATATATATATATATATATATATATATATATATAT
>NC_069004.1:522680-529609 GCF_001194135.2 Octopus bimaculoides
TATATATATATATATATATATATATATATATATATATATATATATTTAAATGTGTGTATATGTATCTATATATGTGTGTTTATATAATGTATTTATATATGTGAATATATATAAATGTAGAAATATGTGTGTATTATGTATGTATATATATAAATGTATATATATGTGTATGTATGAATATATATATAATACATATACATAATGTATAAATATATATATAATGTATAAATATATATATAATGCATAAATATATATGTGTGTGTGTATATATCTGTATACACACACACACACACACACACACACACTTTGAAGATAGTGATTCCTGAAAGAACTCAATACAAGTTAAACGTCAAATAGATTTACGATTTCCCTGTGCAGATTTAAAAAAAAAAAAAAATAAACGATTTGTTAAAATTGCGTCAACAAACTTCGGCTTTTCCCGTACTTCTTCGTACTCTTCCGGCAAACTCATACCACAAACACACACATACACACGCCAGAGAAACATACAATACACATCCTCGTTTATTGGTTTCAGTTATTTGTCTACGGTCATGCTGGTGCACCACCTTTCGAATGGTTCCTTTTGTCAAATTATATCGGCAAAAGGAAGTATTTAGTACACAAGTCTGATCTGTATCGAATGGCACTTGGATATAAGGGACGTAACTCGATGTACTGCCTTACAGCAGTATAACCCCCACCCCTACCGCGCGGGCGTGCTGGACATAGGGCTTCCGTACAATTTCCGCATACCACTTACACTGCATTGGTCAACATATGTTAAATAATACGTACACAAGCATCCGTCAATTGCCTTCTTATTTCAATCTGTTGTCTAAATGTTTCATCACAACTTTTGCTTAAGTGTCTCTCGTCCGTCTGTCTATCTTATCCTTATGTCTGTCTGTCTATTTCCGTCTTCTATCTGTCTCTCTATTCATCAATCCAATTTTCTCTGTTTTAGTGTCCATCGTTCTCTCTCATCCTCTTTTTCTCTCTTTCTGTGCATTTATATATGAGTAAATATATGTGTGTTCATATATGTCATCATCATCATTATCATTTAACGTCTGTTTTCCATGCTGGCATGGGTTGGACGGTTCGACAGGGGTCTGGGAAGTCAGGAGGCTGCACCAGGCTCCAGTCTGATCTGGCAGTTTCTACAGCTGGATGCCCTTCCTAATACCAACCACTCTGAGAGTGTAGTGGGTGCTTTTTACATGCCACCAACACAGGGACCAGAGAGGGCTGGCATCAACCACCAATGGTGTGATTGTTCATCAGTTCCTGCAACAATAGTAAATTAAGGAGAGTTGAATGACCTCTCTTTCGGTTGATATTTTTGGCCTCAAAACTCGTGATCCTTCATGTAACCGGCACCCACCTGGGAAGTTTATCAATAGTCCGACCTCTTTATTGATTAGAAAACAAAATGCTGTTTGCATCTCTATACTACAATAAAGCTACTTCTTAGTTTGGAATATGTAAGTTTTACTAAAAGAAAGCAATTAATAAAGACTACACTCTCTAGAGAATTCTTAAAAGTTATAACTTTAATATATTTTTTATCAAAATGTGGTTTTAAAGAGTCTTTTATTATTGAAGATATCAACTACAGAACACTAATTTTAATTCCTTGCAAAACAGCATTTTTTAACAGTATGAGATAGCGTTCCCTCTTTATTTCTTCTCTCTCTCTTACACTTCACAATGCTACTTGCTGCAGGCATTTCTCCAGTCCAGCGTCAGCCTAACTATGTTGATCCCAGTGTCCTTTCAGATTTGCCTGGAGGGCAGATTATCTGCTAATCCATGAAAAATTCTTCCTTCACCATAACATTGCACAAGCCTGACTCTTTAGCCCTTAAACCAGCCATATCCAGCTGAAATATTCTGCCTGTTTTATGTTCAAACTGGCCAGATCCAACCTTTCTTACTACCCTACAATGTCATTCTAAAAATAAACAATCACGTCATCAAAATCTCAAAGCTTCAAAATAATGCATAATTAATTCAAAACAATGCTGAGCAAATAAGCATTACATTTGATATTAATTGGTTAAAAACCAATTTAAAGTTATTAAACAGTTCACACCTACTCTTGTGTGTGTTTGTTTGGTTTACATCTGTTTTTTCCTTGCCAGCATGTGTTAGTATATTGTTGAGGCATTGTCTTGCAGTTTCTAATGCTGACTTTAAAACCTTTTTTTCCCAAAATGGGACATTGCACACGTCTTTGAAGGCACAAAGCGAGCGGACAGTCTGTTGATAGATGGGATTATTGCAATACCACTGCCTACAGCTGCAACTTTTATGTTATTCAATAAAGCCAGCTTCAGTTTCAACAACTGCCTCTATATGAGATCTAAATCATCTACATGCTCGAATCAAAGATGAAATATTTTTTTTACTAATTTTAGCCAACCAGAATTTCCCATTATTACATGCTGAAAATTGTGTTTGCTCTGCATCAGCAATAATTTGGAAAGCATCAGATAGAAAATCCCCAAAACAAAAAAGTATTCATCATTTAAAGTTTTTATCTTTTTTTTTTCTCTTTTTATAAATAAAAGGAATTTAATGAAAATTAATGGGAAGCACAGAGTAGTTGTGGCTTCCGTTATGTCAAAAATTATAGACTTGTAATTGGCTAAAATTAGCAAAAATTATAGACTTGTAATTGGCTAAAATTAGCAAAAATTCTGACTCTTAAAAGGTCCGTCTTTTTTTTTTCAATAAGTTATTTCTGCAACCAACAAACGTAAATTCCATCCTTAACATGCAAAACTATTTTTGTCTGTTATCTTTTAATTAGACTGTGGCCATACTGGGGCACTGCCTCTGAGGGTTTTTAGTCAAACAAAACAATCCCAGGACTTGAAATGATAAACTTATTATATTTGATAGACATGTTTCAGTTTCCTTCTACCAAATCTGCTCACAAGGTTGGCTAACAGAAGACACTTGCCCAAGGTGCCACGGCATGGGACTGAACCCAGAATCATACAGTTTGGAAGCTTCTTACCACACAGCCATACTCAGACTTGTTTGCGTAGCAAATTTTTTTACAAAGGCTTCTCACCTGAAGATATTCAGCATGAGGCTGTCAACAATTCGATGAAGCTGGCAAAGGTACTTGGTGATGAAGGTTTTTACAACATCACACAAGATGAGGTCAAAGACCTCATTGATTCTTACTCTGAAACCCTGACAGATGAAGATTTGTTGGAGTTAACGAAGCCTGCCAGTGAAGAGGAAGAGGAGGAGAGAAATTGAATTGTTCTAGGGAATTTAATTTTACAAAGAAGAAGACTCGTCAAGCCAAGTAAAATCACAGTTGTGACAGATACCGGTGCCATGCAAATGACACCCATGTCGGTGGCACATAAAGTCACCCATTACACTTTTGGAGTGGTTGGCATTAGGAAGGGCATCCAACCGTAGTAACCTTGCCAAATCAGACTGGAGTCTGGTGCAGCCTTTCAGCTTGCCAGCCCTGGTCAAACCGTCCAACAGATGTTAAATGATGATGATGAAGGGGAGGGGGATCTAGAACACCTAAGACGTCCCTGTATTTGTCTCCTGTTCCAAGCCAAACCATTCAAAATATTTGTCAATGACTCATTGTTTTTTCAATCATCCTATTTCTTGTTTGCTTTTTTTTTTTACACTCCTCTCAATATTCTAATACTAACTTGTCTAGATTGACTCTCTGCTTGCTTTCCTATCTCTCTCTCTCTTTATTAAATAACTGCTCCTAGTTTATTTTTATGTTAATGTTTCCTTCATGAAATAAACACTTTGTTACTTGTCAGTCTCACCCGTAATTATTGCTAATTAACATTTTAATGTTTATTGCATTAAATATGTTAATATTAATTTGGCTAATCCAGCTCGCTGTATGTCTATGTAAAACTGGTGTTATTATTTTCTGCCTACTCACTGCTTTAAACCAGATTTAAGCCAGTTTAAAGCGGTGAGCTGACAGATTCGTCAGCGAGTCGGACAGAATTTGCTTAGCAGCGTTTTCTTCCGTTTCTTTTTACGTTCTGAGTTCAAACTCAGCTGAGGTTAACACCAGCTTTGCCTTTCATGCTTTCGGGGGTCGCTAGAATAAAGTACCAGCTGAGCATTGTGATCGATGTAATCGACTGACACCTTCCCTTTGAGATTGCTGGCTTTGGACCCCAAATTTTACAGAATTATGGATTAACCTTAATGTTAACGTATTGAAACCCATTTTGTTTCAGTTACTAATTTTTAAAATAATGAAAAATTTAATAAAATAACTTTATCATTTTCGATGTTAGTTAATAAAATAGTTTTATATTACGGTATTAGTTGAAACTAGATCATAATGAAGTTTTGATGGAAAGTTTTAATATAGATTACTTAAAAATAGGAAGTTTGCACTAGAGAATTAGGGACTGTATCAAAAGGGGTTAGCTACTTTAAGAATAACGACAAAAGTATTTATTAATTGGTTGGCTCAATACCGAGAAAAGGGTCCAATTTATAAACGACGCGTTTTCCTGAAATGCTGGGAACTTAATAAATCTGACTCGGTGGTCTGAATATTTCTTTCTTGTTAACTTCATCTGTATTAAATGTATTAAATTCGTTAATACTAACCCTAACTACTGCTTTCAGTCTGTCTGTCTGTCTGTCAGTCAATCTGTCTTACCACGTAATTATTTCATAATTATTTTTAATCCTTCCTGCGTCGACTAAAAAGACACATATTTGCTTGTCTATCAATCTGTGTCAGCACATATTTCGAGTTGAGCTTCTTTTTTTTTCTTCTTTTAATGCCCTTCTCCATTAAAATAACTTTATCTCTCACTCTCTCTCTCTCTCGTTATAATTATTTCTGGTTAGGTTTTTGATGTTTCCTTTATTAAATAAACTGAACTTTTTTTCTTTCTGTCATTGCTGCTCCTTGCCAGTCTGTCTCCCACCAGTTCCTTCAAGCTAATTTTTTTAAGGCTTCCTGAATTATATCGACACGCACTTCTCTGATTGACTCTGTATCTCACCACATTACGTATTTCTATTTGAGGCTTTTTTTTAATGGTCTCTTCTCCCGGCATTAGCCATTACTTTAAAAGAAATTATGCTGGCGCATAAAATTTATTTTAGTACCAGTCTATCTATCTATCTATCTCTATTTGCATCTCTTTAATATTGAATATATCTATCTTTATATCAGTCTACTCTGAGATTTTTGTTGTCTAACTGTTTTTTCTATATTTATCTTTATACAATATCTGTGTATGAATGTCTCCACCTCACTATTACTCCTATCTTCTTTCTTCTGTCTGACAGTCGATGTCTTTCATTTGGTTGCCTGTCCTTTCCGCGCTCTCTCATATCCTACTTTTTGTTGTTGTTTTTCCATCTGCCCCTCAATTTTCCCTATATCTATATATCTGTATACCAATTCTCTACGAACAACACACACGCCTTTTCTTCCTATACATCTCTATATCTTTCTAACCATCCTTCTAAGTGTTCATGATAGACAGATAGATAGATAGATAGATATGAAACCTTTGTAAGTTGTATATAAAAGTCGGCTGTTAATTTCGTTTCCTGTTTTCCCTCTCTCTATTTTTTCTTTCTAAGGTTGTATATAAAAACACTCTTTGTTTCGTTTCTTTATCTATATCCAGAATTGTGTCAAGGTTATATATAGAAGTTGCATACTGTTTCCTTTCGCCATACAGTCTGGTTATCTATGTTTTCGACTCGATTACATTCGAAAGGCATCTCCTCTTTCACCTCCCCCCCTCTCTCTCTCTCTCTCTGATACAGTTTGTATCACCATGGTCGTAGTTTCATGTACATAGCTACAATCATTATAAACGTTCGGATTTATTTCATAATAGCATTTTTGTGCTGGCTAAGTTCGCTTCAAAATCGCTTGCTCTGGTTTCGATCCCACTGAGCAGTGACATGTTAGACAAGTGTTTTGTCTTCTACCGTAGACCTCACATTCAACAAACTTATTTCTCAATGAAGTTTCGTAGACGGAGAAACTGCAGGAGCCACTCGTATATCTCGCACACACACACAAACCATCCTTTTAACTTTCTCTTGTTTCGGTCACTGCGCTGCGGCTATGCCTGGGCACATCGCCCTGGAAGGTTTTCGACGAACGAATCAACCCCACTATTTACATTTTAAGCCTGTTTGCTAAACCCCTAAGCTACTGGAACATGAACAACCACCCATTGTCAAGCAGTGGGTGGGGCGAGACAAACACGTAAAAGCACACCTTTCAAGCGTTGGGCCTCATGGAGGCAATGACCAAGTTCATTTGGCATTATGCTGCATTTGAGAAGAAGACTCATCAAGCCAAGTAAAACTGCAGTCGTGACAGATACCGGTGTCACGCAAATGGCACCCGTGCCAGTGGCACATAACCCCCCCCCCCATTACACTCTCGGAGAGGTTGGCATTGGGAAGGGCATCCAGCTATAGAAAACCATGCCAAAACAGACTGGAGCCTGGTGCAGCCTTCCAGCCTTGCCAGCCCTGGTCAAACCGTCCAACCCATGCCAGCATGGACAAGGAACGTTAAATGATGATGATGATACATAATGAGCTTCTTTCAGTTTCCCTTAACAAGGCTTTGGTTGACTCGGGGCTAATAGAAGACATTTGCCCAAAGTGGTACACTCTGGGTGTGAACCTGGGACCATGTCTGCACATGTGCGATTTATATATAATTTCTTACATAAAACGAACGAAACACATTAGCTGAACTTAAAGTTTATTTTTGGACTCTTCATTCGCATAATCACCGATCAATGCGCATGCACAAAATTAAAAGTATGAAATGGTGACAATTTACCCATCACACCCTTTATATACATACATACATATATGTGCGTGTGTATGTATTTATATATATATATATATAT
>NC_069004.1:529819-532054 GCF_001194135.2 Octopus bimaculoides
TTGGACGATTTGACTGAGGACTGGAGAAACCAGATGGCTACACCAGGTTCCAATCTGATTTGGCAGAGTTTCTACAGCTGGATGTCCTTCCTAACGCCAACCACTCAGAGAGTGTAGTGGGTACTTTTATGTGTCACCCGCATGAAGGCTATATGTATATATTGGGTTGTCCAGAAAGTTTGTGCCGATTTATAGTAGCTTACCTTTTGACTTATTTTAGAACATGGTTGAGTCCATAAAATAGGATTTGACTACACCTCCATTTAGAGCACAGTTTAAGCTATCTTTTCCTGGAAGAAGGTTTATGTTCCTATAACCCGTGTTAATTCTGTAACCCTTTAAAATGGAAGATAAGAAAGTTCATTTTCGGCACTTTCCAGACAACCCAATATATATATATATCGACCTGTCTTCCTGCCTATCTGTCAGTCATCTATTTTTCTACTTTTCTATATTCTTAATCTTTTTGTCCATGAACTTTTATAACTTTTCTATCCATAAATCTCTTACAGAAAGTTAAACCTCCTCCTTTCACCCTTCGTCACACCTCCTACTTTTTATTGTGTTTTATCTTGTTTTGTTTTTATTTTATTTCACCCTCCTCTCCTACCTTCCTAACCTCTCCTGCTAATGACGTTACCCTCTTATCTTACTCTACATGCATACGCACACACACACATATATATATAAATACATATACATACATATGTATATTATATGTGTGTATAAGAATTATACACGAAGGAAAAACCACTAAGTGGTTTTCCATCATGCTAGAAATGGGAGTTAAATCCCAAACCATGAAAAATCTCTTCTTATATATATATATACATAACATACATATATGTATATATGTATGTATATATAAATGTGTGAGTGTGTGTGTGTGTGTATATATATATATGTATGTATATATATATATATATATATATATATATATATATATATATATATAATGTATATGTATGTATATGCTGCTTATTGTAATCAGATATTATCATACGGTTATTGTTACTAAAATTAGTGGCTCTCAAACATACTCAGGGTATTGTTATATTCTCTGCTTAATGTTATCAGCAAGCTGCTGTTATCTAAAGTAGTTCATGACCAAATGATCAAAACAATTGTTCGTTTCCGCTCTGTGTGTGTGTGTGTTGTTCCTGTCCTTAGAATGTGGCCATACTGGAGCACTGTGTTGAAGGGTTTAATGGAACCAACTGACCCCAGTACATTTTTTTACTTTTAAGTCTGGTACCTATTCTATCAGTTTCTTTTGCTGAACTGCTAGGTTACAGGGATGCAAACAGACTAACACTGGCTGTCAAGTGATGAGAGAGTCAGATTCATAAACACACATATACACACATACATAGGTACTAGTGAGGGATGACCAGAAATGGCTCTGACGAAGTTGTTCAATTTTCCTCAACTGATCAATGGACCAATTGAGTAAACCTATCAATAATGAATCGATGGGGACTGCTGGAAACAGCAGCTGTAAGTCAAATATAGAGCAATAAAGAAATGTAACGACCGTACGTACATATATTTATATCTACGAAATAACAAAGGTGGCCATATGTAATATAAAACCAAAAAAGAAAAATTCTGTTGTCACTAATTGTGATTTAGAGTGCAGGGTAGTACCTGCATTGCTAGAAATAAGAGTTAAAGACCCTTAGAACCATTAAAAAAATGCACATATCTATGCAATGACGGTTAGCCACATAATTCTTGTTTTCATTTGTCATGCTTGCATGGGTCAGGTGGAATTCATTAAAGCAGATTCATTCAGAAGGCTTTGGGTCAACCTGAAGCTATAATAGAAGGTACTTGCCCCAAGGTGCCAGTTAGTGGGACTGAACTCGAAGCCATGTGATTAGAAAGCAAACGTCTTAACCCCATTGCCACACCTGCACGTATTAACAGACACACCTTTACAGAAATACCCTCTGTATACTTTGATAAACAAATATATGTAATTTCTACTTTTCCAGGAATTCAGAGAAACGGAGAGAAAAGTCCCGTGATGCAGCTCGACAACGGCGTAACCAGGAGACCCACATATTTACAGAGCTTGCCGACACACTTCCTTTGGCCAAAGGGAAGACACGTCAGCTGGACAAGGCGTCCATCATGAGGCTGACGCTGTGCTTAATGAAACAACATGAAATACGACTGAGCGGTAATAAGTTTGTGTTTATCTTAGGGTTCATCATCATTGTGTGTGTGCGT
>NC_069004.1:532066-541193 GCF_001194135.2 Octopus bimaculoides
GGGGGGGGGGGGCAGAAAGAGAGAGATACAGTATTTGATGGCATTTAAGATGCAGTTTATTTTCCCCCCAAAAAGGGGATTTCTTAAAAATCACCCTGGATTGTAGATGTGATGTTGGGTCTATATTACATACTTCAATGCACTAAAAAAGTTTTTCCCTAAAGAAGCTGAAATAATTGGGGTGTGTCAAATATCCCCATGCATCTTTTTTATGTAGTAGTAGTAGTATGTGCTATAACATTGTATTGCTGCACCCACCAATTGTTTGTGGTTTCCAAGACAGCAACACTTTCACACCACTTTAAGAGTTTGATTATTAATTAATTATTTGTAAGATTATTTTGATAATATCACACATATGATATCTGTTTTAATTCTACTACATCTTTTTTTTTTCCCTCATGGTTGTTTAGTGAAAGACACACGGCAGACTGTCTTTGACCAAACAGAGAGCTTCAACGCCAATAACAACGGAAGCCACGTGAATAGTATCACCGATGATGACCAGAGTGATGCAGATGCCAACAGCAACACTCAGTCATTTTCACCAAAGAACAACACAAGAACAGCTGAAGACAATAATCAGCCGACCATAACGGGAAACCATAGTCCGAGTAGAGAGTGCAGCAGCCTGGACGAGGCTGTTGTAGCGCAGCTGTATGCGAAGGCTCTGGATGGATTTGTCATTATTCTGTCACGTGATGGTGAAATTGTTGATGTGTCCGAGCACGTTGGCAAATACTTAGGTATCCAGCAGGTAAGTGCTTTGCACAGGCTCCACTTCCTAGTCTCCTTGCTCTTTACATTCAAACACAAGCATACCAATGATCACCTGGTAGAGTTAAGGGCTGGCATTCGTGCTTCTCTCTCTCTCTTTCTCTCTCTCTCTTTCTCTCTCTCTCTTTCTCTCTCTCTTTCTCTCTCTCTCTTTCTCTCTCTCTCTCTCTCTCTCTTTCTCTCTCTCTCTCTCTTTCTCTCTCTCTCTCTCTCTGTTTTGGCCTCTACTTCATATTTGTTTTTGTATTTGTGATGGTACTTTTGGTTGGCTGGCTGGCTGGCTGGCTGGCTGGTTGGTTGGTTGGTTGGCTAGTTGGTTGGCTGGCTGGCTGGCTGGCTGGCTGGCTGGCTGGCTGGCTGGTTGTTTTTAAACTCTTCTATACCTTCAGGTTAGACATCATGTACGCGTGTTTATATCTGTATATCTATCAATTTCTGTCTCTCTCTCTCTCTCTAAAATATATATATATATACATATATATATATACCTATATATTTGAATATATACATTAGTTGTTTGGTTCAGAAGTTTGCCTGTCACTGTAATCCGATTCCACGTTTCATGAGAGTTCGTGACAACTGTGTCTGTGTGTGTGGGTGTGTGTAGAGTATCCAGTTCTCTCTTGATATGTCTCAATGACCTTCTAAATCTGACTTTTATACTTCACAGATTGACCTTCTTGGACAAAATATCTACGAGTACATTCACCCATGTGACCACGAACAGCTACGAAGTGAGCTGGGTCCATCCCGGGCCCATCGTACGGCTGGAGTTGACACTTTGCCTTCTCCGCGACAAGTGTTCTCACTTCGTGTGAAGTCTACATTGACAGCAAAAGGGCGCAACATCAACCTGAAGTCTGCATCGTATAAGGTAGGGGCCCCTTTCTAGTTTTGGCTGCTGTCATTGTGTGTGTGTGTGTGTGTGTCACTAGAAGACTATGAACTCGGGGGGGGGGAACTTTATTCTAAACCAGGGGTTCTCAACCATTTCTTACCTATGGACCCCTCTGATCCCTATTTTACTTAGGTGGTCCCTCACAACCGTTTGATGTCTAAAATATCCTATTATATTTTTGTCATTAAATATTAAGAATTGTATGAAAAAAAATTGTTAAAATATTTTGTGTATTGTATAAGCACAAGCAATTTCTTGAAGTTAACCGCAAAATCTTATTCCTGCAGGACTCAGGGTCCCCAAGGGCTATACTTAAGTAGCCTTGATTAAAGGCTGCTTAAGTTTTTTGCCGTTGTGTGTTGATTGGTCTTGGGTCTGATGAATATTGATGCAGCTAAAAACCGTGCTCTTCCTCAGCACATCTGACAATGCAACTGCATGGAACTCTGTCTCCCAAGAACTGCATAAAGATCACATTTAACTCTTCTGTGAATAGAATCATTACTTGTTAAAAGTTATTCATTCAATAACTGTGTGAGATATTTATACAGTCCTTGGGATACGGAAAAGCTCTATAAATTTCATGCAATTGGATCAGAAGATGCACTAAAAATCATACTTTTTCTAACTACATTTGGCATCCAACTTCATGTAACTTTAGTAACCTCTCTCTGTCCTGAGTCTAAAAATTCAATCTAATCCTTTTGTAAAATTGAATTATCTTTAATTGTTGAAAATTATCGATGCAGTAACTATCTGTGAGAGTGTGTCCATAAGCATTCATACTTCTGTATGTATGCTTATGTCCATACATGTTATTGTTCTCTCATTTTTGATGCTTATTTTTGCAGGTCATCAAGTTCAGTGGTCAACTCTTGTGCCCTACTGGAGATATCAACTTCTTCCAATCCTCATCAGCTACATCTCCTGCATCATCCTCCTCCTCTACGTCATCATCCACTGCGTGTTTACCATATTCATCCTCTTCACCTTTAGACAAAGCTTCTCTCCAGAAGAAACTAGCAAAGCACGTTGCAGCCAGCACTGATGCTGACAATGATAGTGATGGTGAGGATGGTGATGACGATGATGATGATGATGTTGTTGTCATCGAGAAGAAGGAATTTAAGTCTGAAGCAAATGATGACGATGAGTACAGCAGGCAGGAGATAAAGACAGAGAAACAGATTGGTGAGGAAGGTGGTGACAGCAGAGGAGGAAGAGGAAGTTGCGATCAGGGTCCCCTTCACCCTGGACATCATCCAAACAAACACAGCCCCCCCCAGCACTGTCTTCAGTCTGAGCACCTTCACCACACTTCATCTTCATTACATCAACAGTCATCGTCGTTAGCAACATCACCTATAACAATAAAAGAAGAAACAGAAAATGGAAGCTTTACGTGTGAAGCTCAGGTTGTAGGCAACAGTCTTTCTCGTCTCCTTAAGCTTCCACTTCATCAACATCCTCCAACTGATGATGATGATGATGATGATGATAGTAATAAGATGGCTGACCATGTGGATGACAAGGGTGGTGAGACTGGAAGTCATCAGAAAGGAGAAGGCCACCATCATGTGGGTCGTTTCCGTGACAACCTGAAGCAGAAACAGGATAATGATGACGAGGCTAAATCAGGTGATTCCAGTGATGCCACTGCTGATCAAGAACATAAGGACAGCAAATGTGATG
This sequence comes from Octopus bimaculoides, assembly GCF_001194135.2. Taxonomy (NCBI): domain Eukaryota; kingdom Metazoa; phylum Mollusca; class Cephalopoda; order Octopoda; family Octopodidae; genus Octopus; species Octopus bimaculoides. The sequence continues at coordinate 535,434 of NC_069004.1, forward strand.
ACACTGCTAAAATGTTGTCACCCTGTGCCACTCCTGCAAACCGTAGCAGGCACGTCAGTGGCAACAGCTCTGACAGCAGCAGTGCCGAGACCGGAAACGCAAGAACAGGTACTGCTTACTTTGTGGCTTTCGGTGAGCCGATTCCTCATCCTTCTAACATTGAGATACCACTTGGTTCCCAGACTTTCCTCAGCCAACACAGCATGGATATGAGGTTCACTATATGGGATGAAAAGTGAGTATATATCTTTTTATTATAACTAAATATAAAAACAAACATCAACAATATATGTGTGTGTGTGTGTACACTATATCCTCTCTTTCTTTCTCTCTTTGTGCTCACAGAATCAAAGAATTGGTCGGCTATTCTTCTGAAGACATCATTGGACATTCCATATATGAGTATTATCATGGATTGGATGCTGAGACGGTCGGCCAAGCGTTTAAGGAGCGTAAGTACCTGTTTAGATGATTACAGTGAGTATAATGTGTGGGTGTATCTTACCGTCCGCTTTCCATGCTAGCATGGAGGTTGAAGTATGGGTAGGGTTAGGGTAGAAATAGGGGTGTTGCAGCAAAGGAGTTAAAATGGTTGGAGAGAGGAAGGAGAGAAGATGCAATGCTGGTTGGGGTCCCACCTTACAGGGGTGCGGTGGATGTGGACTCATGCATTCAGTATTTTGTTTCCATTTCAGTAATGACAAAAGGACAGATCACCACGGGGCAATACAGATTTCTGGCCAAGCAAGGTGGCCATGTCTGGCTGACCACTCAAGCAACTGTCATTTATGACAACCGCACACAGAAACCACTCTATGTTGTCTGCGTTCACAGTGTACTTAGGTATGGTATTTCTCCGTTTCAGTTACCTCTTGTCCCCTTGTGGCTTTTCTTTCTTCTCTCCTTACGTCTCTTTCTGTCCACTTGTCTGTCTGTCTGTCACTTCTTTCCTTTTCTCTGCTTCTCTTGCTTTGTTTTTCACTTACTTTCTTGAAACGGCTTCACCTGTCTTTTACATTTATTGTCTCTTTTCTTCATTCTCCTTTCTGTTTTGTCTTCGTTTGTTCTCATCTTTTTTAGTCTCCTCTCTTTTTTATATTTTATTATGAAATTTTGAAATTATTTTCACATTGCTGTTTTTGTTCATCAAACTGTAATTCTTCCATTTTGCTTTTTGTTTCTCTCTTTCAGTGAGATTGAAAACCAGCACGAGATCCTTTCCATGGTACAACAGCCATTATCTTCTCAATCCCAGCCACAAACCCCATCAGCAAAACAGTCTTTCCATCCACAAATAGAAGATCTCGTCCACACAAACAACAGCAATACCAAACACACAAATGACCACAGTGTCACATCATCATCATCATCATCATCATCAACTTCTACTTCTGCAACAAGGAAAATATCCATGGACCGTACTCAGTCGTACTCTCTACTTGTTGCTCCAAAGGTTGCAACTTCTGAAGCTGAAAGCCAATTGTTGGTGAAGTGTAAGAAAGAAAATGTGGTGAACCTCAGTAGTGGTGGTCATCTTCTTGGCAACAATAACAATGACGATACCAAGAGGAGCAAGGATGGTAGACCCTTGTTAACCTACAAAATATCTAAGTTTACCCCTCCACTTTCATCAACCTCCTCCTCGTTGTCTTCTCACAAGTTTGTCCTCTCCAAGCTTGGTGACCTGGTGAGTCAGCGTGAAGCAGGTCCCAAGTCATGTGACAGCAGGTTTTATAGCCAGAAGGATAGACACAGCATTGGACCTGGTTTTGGTGGCAACAAAGAAGAGGGAGAGCAACAAGGGGAGCAAAGAAGCCTAAAAAAGTTCAAGAGAAAGGCAACAAACAATGAAGAGGAGAGAGTGAACCACAACAACAACAATATGGAGAGCAATGAATACAGAAGTGAGAAGCCATTGGTGAAGGAAGAGAATAGCATCGTAGATGTTGTAAGCTGTAAAGATGGTGCTATGTCTGAAGACTACAAAGAAGAAGACAGCAGCAAGTTGAAGTGGAGGAAAAGGCATCCAGGCAGTGTTGTGGTGAATGCCTTTGACACTGGCATTGGAGCAAAAATGGACGTTGATGAGGATGATTGCTTTATTGATGATAGTGAAGTGAAAGAGACAGGTGAAACAGAAATGGACCTGAACCAGAGAATGGCGAAGGGCAATGACGTTGTGATGACAGAGGTCATTATGGCTAACGATTTTGATACTGGAACAAATTACACCACTATAGAAGTTTCAGAAAATGGAGGTAGAAGAGTTCCTGTGAAGATGGTTGATGGCAGAGTAGAAGACAAAGAAATGGATTTTAGGAAGAAAAAGAATGAAGATGAGGACAATACAATTGAAATGAAGATGGATGATAGAGATAACAGGTTTGACATTGGCATTAGAGATTATAGAAATGAGGCAAATGGCAACTATGAAGAAGACAGTGAAATGGCGATATTGGAAATCTCAGCATCCAAGCAAAAGGCAGAGTCTAATAGACAGAGAAAAATGAAGAAAAAGATGAAAGATGATCTGAACGACAATGATCCAACAAGGATGTCACCACCCTTACCAGCAATCTCCAAGAAGAAAAAGAGAACGACAACAAAGACAATTGAGTTTATGAAAGAGATGAAGATAGCATCTCAAGAGAGCAGCGTGTTTAGCCCTCATTCTCTTGGCTATTCACTAGCGTCTCCTGACTTCACTGCTGCCCCACCTGCTCTTATTTGCGATGATGATGGTAATGTTTGTGATGCTGTTGTTGTGGCATCAACTGAGGAGTCGCAGCATCGTTCTCCGCAATCGAGTGGTATTGCTAGCAGTGACAACAGAGGACTCGATAACCTCGGCCAGACCTGCCAGCCATGGCAGAGCCACCAAAACCACTCCAGCAGCCACAGTCCTGGTCCGCTGCTAAACACTGAGAAGATCTTTGCGCCCCGGACAAAGGACATGGATGAAAACCTCTACATCAACAAAAATAGCACAAACATAGCAACAATACCAACATCGTTCCTCAGTGAAGCCAACAACAAAAATAACAACAGTAACAACACAACTTCTTCTCATGATCCTGCAGTCACAGGTTCTAATGGCAATGCGGGATCCAGTACCACCGGCGTTACCAATATGTTGATTGATGACTTGGTTTCTCCAACAACAACGCTGCTCCTTGATGAGCAAGGTGACAGTTCATCGACAACTGACTGTGAGTATCATTTATTATTATTATTGTTATTGTTGTTATTATTAAAGTACAAGGGTGCCTGGCCGAGTGGTTAGGATGTTAATCTCATGATTAAGGGAGTAGTAGTTTCAATTCCTAGACCATGTGGTGTATTGTATTCTTGAGCAGAATCATTTCACGTTGCTCTACAATCACTTTGACACCTGCTGTGTGGCACACCTGTTCAGGTAACATTGAGTTGATGGAGGGGAGAGTGGCTATTAGTATCACTATGCTTAAGCAAAATATTTATATGATGATGATGATATCTACAGCCACCAACACTTTTCGTCTAACCTGCAGTATCTCACTGTATATATTCCAGGTATGAATGCATTTGATGATTTGACATTTCGGGCACCAAGCGCAGGTGATGTGTGTATAGATCTGTCAGTACCTTCCAGTTTTGGTAAGTACATATTTATATATATATATGTATATGTATATCTGTTGTGCTGTATATCTATGTATGTATTGATCTCTCCCTTTTGTGGTCTGTATGCATGGCTCACCTAGTTGTGCAACGTATGCATCTGTATATTGTCTCATCTGGTACATAGAGCATTATTTTAGATTTGCTTTTTCCATACTTATTTAGTTTACCTTGTTTACCTACAGTTGTCCTTTGTCATCTCTTCATCAATTTGACACTCTGAGATCACGCATTTTCACTTCTTTCCACATTTTCTTCAGCCTTCCTCTTCTGCCTCTCATTCTGTCCTCTTGGGTCACTTGGCCCTTCTTCATCAAGCTGTCATCTTCCATCTGCATCATGAGCTTCTTTCAGTTTCTGTCTATCATATTAATTCATGAGACTTTGGTTGACCTGGTGGTGGGGTTATATCCATTGCACACACACACACACACACACACACACACACACACTGCTTTTCCATCACAATTTCGCTATCTCTCATCTGCCTTTTCTTTCCGTTCCACAGAAACAGCTTTCAAAGTTCCAACACTTGATGCTGATGACGCATATATGAATGAAGTCAGTATGACAGAGATCTGTGATAACAAACCACGGTGTTTACCGGTTCCAGATTTGTCTCCTCAGTTACAAGTATGTATATATTTCATTAAAGGATTGAAATTCTGAGCCAAACTGTTAGGATTTGGCCCATTTATGTATGCTTATATTTCAGGAGTTGAACAAAATAATGGAAGCACCTTAAAATTTCAAAGAAATTTATTTTAATATGGGGTAGGACCGCTTTTGGCAGTAATTACAGCTTGAATTCTACGAGGTATGGACTTGTACAAAGTTTGAATTGTTTCCAAAGGAATATTTGTCCATTCTTCATCTAAAACAGTCTCCAGTTCTTGTAGTGATGATGGTGGAGGATATCGACTCCTTACTTGTTTTTTCTAAAACTCACCATATATGTTCAGTAATATTGAGATCTGGGGACTGTGGTGGCCAGATAAGATGTACTAAAACCATTTTATGGTTTTAGTACTTTTTGAAATCTGATGTACGTGCTGCTAATCATGGCCCGGGCCATTTTTTACTCGGTTAAGTGAAGTGTCATCCAAGCTGATGTTTATTGGTGATTGAATTTAATTTGCAACACCTGTGTTTATTTATCAGCTTTGCTTTTGTTGATAATCCTTAACTTTTCCTATATATATACACACACACACACACACACATACAGCCATTGTCTGCTTACATTTTGTGAAATAATACTTTGGTTATTTCTGGTTAATCTTACATGGTTATGCAGAGACACACAAACACACAGTCTCATACAGTTACATACACACACAAACACTTAAACACATAGTCTCATACAATTACACACACACACAGATACCAGCAGACAATCAGTGTCGTATTTCTCATTTAGTTATCTTTATTGGAATGCTAACATTGAGGGAAGAGGAGGGTATGGCAAGTGAGTATATATATATATACATATATATATATATATATGATGATGATGACCACAACGCTATATTAATGTATATATGCAGCATTTAAATTCTTTATTCTTCATATTTCTTTCAAATACTTGATGATAACCAAAAGGATTTCAGCATAGAAGAGCCGGAATACGACATTCTGCAGGCCACCCTGTCCTCACCAAATGAAGGCAGTTTGTTGCTGAGCCCAGACATCGGAGACATGTGAGTTCAAATCTTTGTGTGTGTGGGGTTTTATTTTCCCATCTCTCTTTCTTTCTCGCTTTCTAATTGTTATTTCCATTTGTGATTAGTAAAAGTCAAAGTCAGTGGAGTGGGGTGGGTAATCATTTGATCCACTAGAAATAACAGACATGTGCTTCGAACTTCATCCACCCTTTCTTAAAAAAAGAAGGACACAGTGGGCAGTGTCAACCTAGATATACATGAAGACTGGACAGTCACAACTGGAGCACCTTTGATCATTGGCCTGCCTGTTCAGGGTTAAACCTGGAGCTGAACAATGAATCTGAAAGGCGAAGCTGGTTTTTCTTTGAAGTATCAGAAGATTTTGAGTTTTGTTACTCACACATCTGTTGTTAGCAACACAACCACTGCTATATAT
>NC_069004.1:542694-555774 GCF_001194135.2 Octopus bimaculoides
TGAAACTAAATTCTCTTGGTTTTGTCATCATTTTTACTCTTACACTCTTCTTCTTCTTCAGGCTGTATTCTAAAGACATCTTGAGTCTTGCAAACAAAACAGAAGCCAGTCTAGACAAAGGACTCATGCAAACACCTCCTTTCCACAACAGCCCATCACTACAAAAATCCCCATCACCAGTGATGTTAGTTAACAATAGCTGTAACCGTAACAACAGCCCTGGCCTTAGTCTGAGCCCTAATCCAGAATCTAACTTCAACATATTTGCATCGAACAAAGGTCCTGTGATAACTTCGATGCAGCAGGCACCAATACCATCTAATCCTAACCCTAATGGTCACCTCCAAGGAGGTGGAGAAAGGTTCTTGAGCAAGGTGGTCTTCAATAGGAGTTCACCAGAACCATCCTTACAGCAACAAGTGCAGCCGAGGACAATGAAGTCTAATATGAACTACCCTAACCCCACTCAAAAAGCAGAGGAACTTCAGCAAATGTTTGCCCTCAACAAGGAAGGGTCAATAACAGAACATCCTATAGCATCAAATTTGTCACCACCACCCAACCCTAAATTGCCACCAGAAAAATTACAGAAATACCTTTTTGCTTTTGAGAGGAGCCCAGGGATTTCAATGTCAGAAAAAGAAATTTCACAATTACTAGTGACCGCAAGTCCCCAAGGGCTGATACCGATTCCTAATCCAGACACAGGCCCTAATCAAACTCTTATGCACATTGGCAAGGAGTTACCAATCCAATCGGTCGCTACAAAACTTAAAGGTCCAACCCCAGGGAAAGTCCGCAGACTCGAGTCGATGATCATGCCAGAAGACTCCCAATTTCAAGGAAGAGAAGGAGGAGGTGGAAGTGGTGATGGTGGTGGCAGTGGTACGGTCCAGCAAGGATTTCAATGGAATACGGCACAGGCACGACAACTGATCAGTGAATATGGTGAGTACGTCTTTATATCAAAGTGTGTATTTTGTTTGTGAAAAAAAAGGCTGCCATTTGCAAGCAACTCTCATGTAAATAACCTCGTACTCTACACTTTTGCTCTGTTTATCCGGTGTGTGTGTGTGAAGAAGGCAAATGGCTCGTTTTTTAAATTATAATGTGTGTATATATATAGAAATATGTGTGTGTGTTTTGTTTGCTTTAATCCTTTATTCTACAATAACTGCAGGATCTGGCAACAACAACAAGGACAGTGTTTTGCGGAACCTTCTGGTCAGTGGAGAAGACCGTAACAATGGTTACTTTGTCAACCAACATATGGGATCGCCTTATCTCATGGTAAGTGATCCATTGAAGACCATTTGCACATTAACATGGTTTCATACAACTGTTTAACATTTTCATGCTAATCTGTTTCTGGATGTGTCCGTGTGTGCATGCTTGTGTGTATGTGTGTGTGTGTGTGTGTCTCCTTGTCTTGACGTTGCACAACTGTTGTAAAGAAGCAGCGTTGACAGACAAATGGTGGTGTCTCTTTCTGACCTTCCATGAAAACCTGTCTTGCTTCGGGGAGATATTTACTTTGCTCAGTGACAGGTGAGGGTTGGCAACAGAAAGGTCATCTGGTCGTAGAAAGATCTGCCTCACCAAATTCCGTTCAACCCATGCAAGCATTGGAAACTCTCGTTTTCATTTAATGTCAGCCTGCAAATAACTTGCAAGTCATTCAACACTGATGGCAACTTAATTTTCCAACAACAACCTGACTGTCTGGATGTTGGGTGAGTCCACTTGCTGACCTACACACATTGTTACACAAGGTGCAGTGTTGGATATCATTGAGGATGGGGGTTGGCTCTCTCTCTCCATCTCCCCTTCGTTTTTTTATCATGAAGAATCATTCTCTCTTCTCCGTACCACCAAGTATAAAAAGCATTGACTACATCCTGTAAAATGTTTGATGGATGAGCAGAGATAATAATAGAGTTGAGTAGACCTTTTAATCTTGTAGAGAACAAGACAATCTCAGTAGTGTTGATGTCATGTTACAATGAATCCAGCCCAAGGGTTGGTGTTAGATGAGACAGATACAAGCTTGGCTGTGCAGTAAGAAGCTTGCTTTCCAACCACACGGTTCTGGGTTCAGTCCCACTGCTGGTACCTTGGGCAAGTTCTTCTACTGTAGCTTCAGGCCAACCAAAGCGTTGTGGCTTTATGAGTGAATTTGGTAGAGGGAAACTGAAAGAAACCTGTCGTATCCATCCATCCCGCCATCTATATACATGCTCTCCAACACCTTTGACTCTTCACCAAAAATCGTCAGATTTAACCCAAACACTCTCTGTTTCTGTGTGTGTGTGTGTGATATATATGTTTATGTATATTTGTTATATGATTCTCTCTTCTTTCTCTTCTAACAGACACAAACTCCACCAGAATCACTTCCCAAATTGGACAACTCATTTATACCAGCGTTCACAGGCAGAAGACAAACCACCCAGAACCCAATCAGTGTCAACACAGCCATCACAGCAGCAGCAGCAAATCCCATTGGTAACCAGCACAACGATGGCAACAACAATGGTTCTTCCATGTCAACCAATTCTGTCAAACCTACGACCAATCAACCTGAAGAGCAGAATTGGGCATGGTGGTGGGCTCTCAAAACAACAGTTACGTCCCCGACATTAACTAGTCCCAGTTCTGTCATCACCACCAGTTCCTGCAACAGCAGCCAGAACATCAGGGTTTCAAATTCTATGAATGGCACCACAACCAATATTACTTCCCCCTTGGTACTAGGGAGTCCGAATCCACCCTACGATAAGCGAGCTCTGTTTGGTGAGGACCTTGTTGGAGTTGGTCAGCTGGATCAGAGAGAACTGAATGCTGCCACCAGAGTTTCAAACCCAGTTAAGAGCACTATTATCCCCACGGTCAGGAAGGGCTGCCTCTTGCCTAATTCTCTACAATCAGACTCCCCCAATGACATCCAAGCCCTGTATGGTGAGAGGCTTCCCCAAGCAAAAGGGAACCCCACCTTTGATGTATCTCATTCTGTTGAGAATCCCATAAGGGTCACAGGCACAATTGCAAACAACGCTGCCACCAGTAGTAGTAGTAATAGTAGCAGTAGTAGTAGTACTCGTCGTATGTCATCATTTCTCTTTGATGACTGCCGAGCACTGTTTGGTGTGGATCACCTCCCTGGAGGGCAAAACGATCAGGCATTGTCAAACACGATGACCAAGGGTTCACATTCAGCTGAGGACACAATCATGACTGGCCTTTCTAATGCTAAGTCATCAAGTTCATCCTATGATATCCGAACACTGTTCGGGGTTGATCTCATTCCTGCTGGACAGCTGAATAGGGTTTCAAATTCACGTGAAGGCACACCACCGTCATCAACCACCACCACTACTACTACTACTAACACTACTACTACTCCTAATGACAGTAGTGAGGAGGATAATGTTTGGCAACTTGTTGCTAGAAGGACGTTCTCCATCAATAGCAGTGCCACTAACTCCCCTCGTGATGCAGAAACAGACGACCACTTTGAGTATAATGATGATGATGATCATCTTCTGGTTTCCAATGGCGATAAACTATCCCTGCTAAGGAATGGCAGCAACAGCATGGCCACTGAATCTCTTTCTGAAGCTGAGCAGTCACCACTAGATATGACTGGTATCCAGAACAAAAATAATAATCGTAACAGTGGCATTCAAGCTCCAAACACTCTCAACAACAGTATGAAATACAACAGAGTCCAAATTCCTAAACACCAGAATTTAATGAGGCCATATACATTCACTACAGATTTGGCTGCAGCCTCCAAGTGGCTGCCACGTCTCACACAAACTGACTGTGAGGTGAATGCTCCAGTTTGGTCGGGCGATCGTCTGCTTAATGGCACAGAGTTGTTGAGGGCTTTGGATATGGAAAATATCTTTTGATATTTACTTATACTCATGTAGTGTAAATTTAGAGACTTTTATATAACCTGTGTATATATATACATATGTGTGTATACATATATATATATATATATATATATATATATATATATATATATATATATATATGTATGTATGTATGTATGAATATATATATATGAATACATATATTTATACACTTACAGAGACAATCAACTGAATATATAAAAACACATGCATACACACACGTTTTAAGTGCAAATTTAATGTGGCATATACATATGAGCATGCACACACACATACAAATTTGTGTGTGTGTGTGTGTGAGAGTTTGTATATGCATTGATAGTACCTTGTATATTACTCAGCTTAAATACACTCCCACCTCCACATTACACACACACATACACACATAAAAATATATATTCATATATATATATATAATACAATATATTACAAATATACCCATATATCTATTTTCTTTATTTTATAAAGACATATGTCTACTTACTTAATCTGTCTGTCTGTCTGTCTGTCTATTTATCTTATCTTTCTTCCTATCTACCAATCTATACATACACACACACACACACACACACACACACTCTCTCTCTCTCTCTCTCTCCCCCCACACACACACAGAGTCTTACATATATAAATACTATATATAGTATATAAATATATATATATATGTACATGTGTCCATGCATAATTGTGAGTGTGTGTGTATGTGTATATTCAGATATATAAGCATGGTTGTGTGGTTAAGAAATTCACTCAACAGCCACATTGTTCCTGGTTCAATCCCACTATGGACTCAGGTGGACCAATGCCATGTGAGTGAATTTGTTGATTTGTTGGGTAAAAACTATGCCAAAGCATGTATGTACATATATGTGTGTGTGTGTGGATTCTTTGTTCCCTTCTTAACTGGATGCAAAACTGTGTGTATAAACATTGCAGTGCTTGAAGCAAAGCTCCAACTTATTTACAAAGCTTAAAGTTGAGCCTAAGTTTTCTTTTGTTTTTTGTTCTATCTCATTGCTACATGTGAGGCCATGCTAGAGCACCACTTCCAGTGCTGACTATTCTCTTTCATTCTTATCATTGCTAATGTCTGTTGAGTTTCTGTTATAATCCTTCAGGCCTGGTTCATTTGTTGTTTTTCTCTCACATATTGGTAAGAAAGTGCTTCGTAGTAGCCCTTAATTGCTCCCCCTCTCCCTCAGGGGCAACTTATGTTATGCTTTTAAGTCCTCTCTTGTTTTCACTGGTGGCTGTGGTGGTGGAACTACCACATAATAATAATAATAACTGTTGGCCCTTGAATGCCAAACTGTGGTAAAGGATTCCTCATGTCCTCAAAACTGCTCTTCCCTTTACTTTAGGTTGTTCTTTCCTGTTTGCTAGAATTTCAGAATTTCAAACAAGAACCTCCAGATCTTTCCATTTATACGTATACATGTACATGTGTATATATATACACACACACACACACACACATATGAATATGTTATTGAAGCACCGTTTTACAGGTAGATGACCTTCCTATTAGTAACCTTTACCCATTTTTCAGATAAGGGATGTCTCATTCCATACATCAAAAGCATTTACAATATGTATATACACATAGATTGGATAGGATTACCTATGTTCAGTCCCTCTGCAGGATGAAGGTCCCTCTGTATGTTTCTTTCCACCCAACCATGGTCCCATGTGGAGGCTGTGAATTTGAGCTTCAGTTCATCCTACTCATTTGAGGAGCCACCTCTGCCACACCGGCTCAACTTGGCTTGGCAGACAGATGCAGTTTTTTTTCTTCTTTTTTTATTTGTAATACTCACACACAGGAGTAGGAGAGAGAGAGAGAGAGAGAGAGAGAGAGCAACGTTGTAAATGGTAGTTTTGCCAACTAAAGACAATTTCTGGTGGGTTAAACATTGCTGTTTGTTTTCTGAAAATGCCATCTACGGAGGACTCCAAAACTTAGTGGGCATGTTTAGATAAAGGGGTCATAGCAAGATAAAGGTTAGGCCACCAGGATTCAGTAGGATGGATGAGTTGAGATTAATTACATTTATGATCAGGATAAAGTTTCTTTTTGCTGGTGGCCAGAGTGCTGACTCTAGTGGACACTCTAAAACTTCTTGGCATTAAAGGGTCTCGTGCAGACATGTAGGTCATGTTGGAGAGCTTGTGTCTATGTTTTGCATTTGTTTTAATGTTCAGCATCACTTTGGTGTTATCTGATGAGAAATTCTAAAGGGTCCAAGGACGGTGCCTTGTTTTATACTCCACTTATCACTACAGACCTTTGGGATAAACTACTCTTCGCTGGCGTCATTTGACTTCAGTCTTTAAACCCTTCAGCATTTAGATTCCTTTGTCAAATGTAATCCTTGTTTATTCACATTTAAAAAAAATTAATCATAGATTATCTTGTGGCTTTGAGATTTCAATGATGTGGCTGTATATTTTGAGAACGACATTGTAGGGTAGATGTGAGAGTCCAGATCTGGCCAGCTTGAACATAGAACAGAAAGAATTTTTGGGCCAGATATGTCTGGTTTAAATGCAAAAGAAAAAAAATCAAACAGCCAAGTGCGAGATCTACTTCCTTTTTAAATACGTGTGTGTGTGTGCCCTTGCCTTGACATTGTGGGAGGGTTGCAAAGGGACTATGTTGTTTGTTTATAGTCTTCTGTGGAAAATATGTCTGGCCATGGGAAATATTACTTTGCTTGGAAACAAGTGAGGGTTTGAGATTGGTGACAAGGGACAGTCCTCATTAAATGATGAGGGTAAACACACACACACACACACACTATATATATATATATATATATGGTGTAAGCAACAAAATAAAACCAATTATAGCAGCGACTCCATCTAAGAATATCTGAAGAAGGAATTGTATTCCGAAATATCATTGGACTATGGATAACTAAATTACAACAGGTATATAGTCCATGTTTTTGTATTATAGTGCATTGTTGTACCATTCAAAAGTTTTTATTCTTTAAAAGCTGTGTATTTTTGTCTCCCGTGTTTTCCAACAAAGTGTGTGTACACTTTGTACAAATGTTCGTCTGTGACCTTTCGCATAAGTTGAGGGAGCAGAAAGACAAGCTGCCAGTATTGCATGTGATGTGCATCTTCACAGCTGATTGGTCTGTTGCCTTAAATACATACAGACTTTATGTCTGTCTGTCTATTTATCTCTCTATCTACATACATGCACACGCACACACACACACACACACACACACAGGTCTTTTGTGATTTGTATGGTTTCGTTTCGGACAAATTACCTCTTGCTCACATGTATTACACACACGTATGTATATTGTAGATTACTTATGTAAAAAAATATATTAAATATATTTTTATATACTTTATATATTTTCCTTTTAGATTATGTTTATGTGTATGTGTAGGGGTATATATATATTGGAAATTGGATACGTAAATATATATTTTATATAAAGTCTAATTCTCTTTCAGATTTTATATATATATATGTATACACACATAATCCTTGCTAGCATAGAAAAACATCTATATAACAGTCGAGAATATTTGTGAATAATATTTAATGTCTTGAATCTATACATACATACATATATATATATATATATATATATATAATACATAAAGCTATATAAATATTTTATATATATTTCAACAAAAATTATCTGTGCACATACAGACGATATAAGCCAAATAGATGTAATTGTCACTCTCACTGCTTTATAAGTGTTACAAATATATGTGTGTGTGTGTGTGTATAGATATTTATGTATAGACATATATGCATATGTAAATGTTATGCATGTGCACATACATTCATGCATACAACCTATATTGATATGATAGATATATATATATATATATACACATATCCATGCTGTACATGGATGATGTTAGGGAGGGCATCCTGCTGTAGAAACCAGCAAATGAAGACACAGGAGCTTGATGCAATCCTTGGACACATTGGATCATGTCAAACCATCCATCCCATGGATGTTAAATGATGATTATGTGTGTGTGTGCAGACAACCTTTTAGGTTTTTTTTTGTTTTTTAATCATGTGGGTTATGGCACATGACTGTGAAGATGGTCTACCAGCACTTCTATGGATTCCCTACATGTGAAGGTACACAGGAGATGTAGCAAGGGCAGTGGAGGTGCACATTTGACAGTCGCCTATGGTGTTGTGTCCACTTTTGCGTCTATGGAGTGTTGTCTGTCTTCAGACATGAATTCACTTTCCCACACACACACACACACACACACACACACACACACACACATCTTCGTACACATATATTCTATTAAGCTAGAAACATCACAAACCTTTACATGCATATACTCACATATGCACACATAATGTATATATATATATATAGAATATCTTTGAGAAATATCTATACACATGCATATTTACATAGCAATATCTATATGACTATATACATATTATTATTGTCATTATTACATTATTATTGTTATTATTATTATTATTATTATTATTATTATTATTTGTGCAGAGGCAGTACTGTAGTCAGTGAAAGTTGTCTGAGGTGTGTTTTTTTCCTAGATGAAGACTAATATATATATATATATATATATATATATATATATGTATGTATGTATATATATATATATATATGTATATATATATATGCATATCTTATATAGACATATATATGTAATTACTGTTATGAATTTACAAATTATATTTATCAAGTATCAAAAATAAAATTATCTCTTTTAAAAAATGTCTTGGTGTTTTTTGTCTTTTTTTTAAAATTGATTTTAAATTAGTTTAGATTTTGACTGAAGAAGCCACCCATACATACACCAAAGGTGCCTTTCTGTGGTTACTCATTCTGCTAAAAACAGCATCTAAATTGCCCTTCATGTTGCATGCTACCCTCTGAAAGAAAGGGCATAGATCCTTTCATTCACTGTTGGTGCTATTTATAGAAAACATATTTATCTATTCTTTTATGTTTCAGTCATTTAGCTGTGGCCATGCTGGAGCACCATCTTAAAGGGTTTTAGTCAAAGAAATCGACCTCAGTTGCTTATTCTTTGTAAGCCTAGTATTCTATCAGTCTTTTGCCAAACTGCTAAGTTACAGGGACATAAATACACCAACATTGGTTGTCAAGCAGTATTGAGAGGACAAACATTGACACAAAGACACATGCATATATATATATATATATATACGATGGGTTTCTTTCAGTTTCCATCCACCAAATCCACTCACAAGGCTTTTCCTGAATGCAACTCCCTAACCACTCGGCTATGCGCCCCCTCGATGCTTTTGTTAATATATAATTAAAAATTCACCAATGCATAAAGAGAAGTATCGGAAACAAGTCCTGCGTTATTTCTTGAAACGAATGAAAATTTTGCAATTATGCTGAGGAAGTCCACCCTCCAACAGGTTTATTATGTTCTATCCTGTGGCGGTGGCGGTGGAGATCTCCGTCGTTCTCGGCCTCCGCGGACCATGTCTGTGTTCACGCTTTCAGGATGGAGATGGCTAGCCACAAATGCGAATGCCTTGAGTCAAAGTGACTGTCCTCTATCTGCTGGGACCATGAGTTTGTCTGACAAACCTTCTTAGATATTCCTCTGATGTGAGGAAGAGGAAAGAGATTATGATGTAAACATATATTTTTTAAGAAAGAGAAAAAGAATGTCGTTAATGTATGACGTCATAGAAACTGTAAACAAAACTTTTGCCCAAACACAACAATACAATAGTTTGCATGTGTAGAAAGAACGAAAGCCTTTTTTTTATTCACTGTAGAGAAGAATTGTTTTTCTCTTGGTTGTTTATGTAAATGTGGTCTTAATGGGTTGAAGTTTATATTGTAGCAGGAGTTAGAATCGAAACCTTACAACCCTGATGACATGAGTCAGGCGACGTAGTCTTATTACTAACCAACCAGCTGGCAGAAACCCGACTCCAATCGAATGTTCTGATATTTTCCCCCGCAAACGGGTTATAAAAGCAAGATCGCGCCTAGATCAAGCACAGATGTTGAAAGTGATCCGCCCGAGAACGCATATCCTCACATCTTGCCGAAATCCGACGGGAAAGCAGAAGCAACGTCCGAGTGTTCCTTTGCTGGATCTCAGCCGGGAGTATAGAGTATTTCTCGAATAATGGACCAACCGACTTTCTCCTGTCCCTCAAGCAACACTAATCTTTTCTATTCATAGTCTAAGTACAACTAAATTCTTTTTCTAGTGACTTACATACACCGCTGGCGACGATTAGAAAAGAAAAAAAAACTTTTGTATGTAATGTAAATATTGTAATCGCCTAAATATCAAATAAATTTCTTTCAACTCTCTGCACGTCAGGTTGTTATTGGGACAAGATGCAGCCAACTCAATGACCCACACACTAATAAAACCTAAAATACGTTAGTCAGCGATGAGTTGATTGCTGTTAGAGGGATGAGTACTGGAAGCTTGGAGACAAAATGCTGGTGTGATCTGAAAGAAACCGTATCACCGTACCTTAACCAAGAAAAGAAATTCATTTGAATGGTGACTGCCAAACTTTGCCCCCATCAGAACTCTACGCCATCGGGAAACTCTACAAACGGCGAGACATCGGTACTAAACCGGTCAACAAGGGTGGCATCGTTGTAGTTCACAAATAAGACCCACTCCACCAACCCAGCATATTACCAAACGACTTCACCAGCCAGTTCCAGACACAAGTGTCCACCACCGTTCACGAATCCATCTCTTTTGGTTCGCTTCCCTACTCTGTCATTAATCTTTATTGTAATTACATTCTGAACTGCCACCATATTACTTTGTCCCCAAAATTCACAAAGCAGACACTCCCAGCCATCGTCTCTGCTTCGAATTGCCCAACCGAACTTCTCCCTGCATATCAGAATATTATTATTCTGCATCGCTACTTTAACCGCACACATTAAACACACCAACCACACTTTAAATCTTTTCCGCCTGGAATTTCTACACATCCTCTCGGCTTGTTTATCGATCTTACTATTCGCACCAAAAAATAGTTTCAAATTTTGTCCCAAGGCCAGCAAATTCGATGGAGGGGCAAAGGGCTCAACAGGGACTTATTTTAGCGACCCTGAAAAGGACGAAAGGCAAAGATGACCTCGACGAATTTGAACTCAGAACATAAAGACAAGAAAACTGATGGAGGTATCGCTAAGCATTTCGTCCGACCTTGCTAACAATACTCTCCACTCGAACCCAAAATGTTGTTGCTGGTGTTGTTGTTGCAGAAGCAGACTTTCTGACTCGTTTCTTTATGTGATCACTCAACGTAAAAGAAACAGCAGCCAAATTTCAAATCTATTATCCTAAAAGCAAGGACACACTGGATTTATTCTTTTATTTGTTTCTGTCATTTGACTACGGCCATGCTGGAGCACAATTACACAGAATCTTTAAAAAAAAAAGAGAGAGAGAGAAGCTAGTCACGATTGAAAACGACTTTTAAAATCGGTGAGTATTGAAGCATTGTGTATTGTTTGTAAAGAATGAAAAGTTTTGAATGGTCCAACAATGCAATATAATACAACAAAATGGACTAATATATCTGTTGTAATTTAGTTTATCTATAGTCCGATGATATTTCAGAATACAATTCCTTGATCAGAGAAGAAACAAGGAACGGCGAAACAAAACAAAAGCCATTTGATGGAAGGGGAGGCTACTCTGTATAAGAAAGCCGAAGAGTTAAACAACATGCTTTGACAAACACACCTTGAAATTATAAATGCCACTCTTTCTCTCTCTCTCTCTCTATTTATCTATCTATATATTCCTCTCTCTCTATCTCTATCTATCTAACTATCTTTCTCTCTCTCTATCTATCTATTTATCTATCTTTCTCTCTCTCTCTATCTACTTTCTCTCGTTGCACACACAACACAGACACGTACTCGTATGTGTATACACACACACGCGCGCGAATATATGTATTCATGTGTGTGTGTCTGTCTTTGTCGTCACCACCGCTTGTCAGCCGGTGTAACTTTGTTTACGTCTCCGTATCTTATCTTAGCACAGTCGATACGTTCGACGATAAACCCTTCAAGATGGTGCCTCAGTATAACCGCAGTCCAGTGACCGAAACAAATAAAAGATAATGAGTGTGTGTATACACACACACTCTATATTGCTGAGTAGTATATATATATTAAAGGAGTTCTCCGCATATTTCGGTGTCTGTGTTCTTTCGTCGTTGCTGTTGTTGGACCCTAACCGCCACCTTTGCTCCGTAGACCCCGGCCTCAGTGTTGCATCGACCATTCACTGGTCACTGATTTCAGGAAGACCCTTCCCTCCTCACGCGCTCATAGATTCGGAGTCGTATATTCTTTTCTACTCTAGGCACAAGGCCAGAAATTTTGGGGAAGGGGACCAGTCGATTAGATCGACCCCAGTACGCAACTGGTACTTAATTTATCGACTCCGAAAGGATGAAAGGCAAAGTCGAGCTCGGCGGAATTTGAACTCAGAACGTAAAGACAGACGAAATACTGCTAAGCATTTCGCCCGGCCTGCTAACGATTCTCATTTCTTTATTGCCCACAAGGGGCTAAACATAGAGGTTAAAAACAAGGACAGACAAAGGGATTAAGTCGATCACATCGACCCCAGTGCGTAACTGGTACTTAATTTATCGACCCCGAAAGGATGAAAGGCAAATAGGTGCAGAAAAGGTTTCGTTGAACAGAACCGAACTGGCAGCGCTTCTGTGCTTGTTGACATCGTCCTCATCTGAGAATGAGCCCACGGCAGCACTGCCAGTCCAAGGATTCCTGAAAATTAGCCGTACTTCCTGAGTCGAAGGAATCAGCCAGTTGATTCTCATCGGCCCCAGGAGTTTCTTCGAGAACCTCGTCGTTCTTCCTCACCACTGATGTCGCAAATAGCTAGCAGAGCAGACTTACTTAGAAATAATTATTCGCAACGGGAGCAGTATTAGGAGCAAAAGGGAATCTTTATACCCAATTTAACGTGGGGGGGGGGTCTTGTTCACGTGATCACATAATTCCGACGCCCACAACAAACGAGATTCGTCTGCTGCGATATATCTGTACTTTTGTGCACCACGCATCTATCTGAGAGGACCTCCCGAGGCCCATACCGTGCTATTTGGCGT
>NC_069004.1:555784-557610 GCF_001194135.2 Octopus bimaculoides
GGGGGGATAGTGCCGGTGGGGATGATGGTAATGGTGGCGGCGGTGCTGAAGATGTTCTTGTTTTTTTGTTTATAATATTGTTATTGTTGTTGTTATTTCTGATGTCCTGTTGGTGCTCAACCCCGGGACTCTTCTCCTCGTTTCTCAAGCCCAGCGTTTCCAGAACTACAATCGTTATGACGTCAGATATTCAAAAGAGGGCGACTTGGATATTACTTCTATCGGGTCGTCGACCGACTGACGGCGTTAAGGTTCTCTGGGTCGAGTGGAGAAGAAGAAGAAGAAAAAGAAGAAGGAGAAGAAGAAGAAGGAGAAGAAGAAGAGGAAGGAGAAGGAAAAGAAGAAGAAAAAGAAGGAGGAGAAGGAGAAGGAGAGGAAGAAGAAGGAGAAGAAGAAGAAGAAGAAGGAAAAGGAGAAGAAGAGGAAGAAGAAAGAGAAGAAAAAGAAGAAGAGGAAGGAGGAGGAGAAGAAGAAGAGGAAGAAGGAGGAGGAGGAGAAGAAGAAGAAGAAGTTTATCGAAAGAGAATTTCTATTCAATCAGTATTGTTCAATGACAAACGAATAATTACAAACAGAAATTCAGTAATAGAGGGAAAGTGATATTGTATCGATTTTCGATATTTCAACAACAACAACAACGACGACGACGACTGCGGCGGCGGTGACGGCGACGACGGCGGTGACAGTTACGAAAATAACAAAAATGATAACAATAAGAACAACAATATTTACTACAACAACAACAACAGCCAAAACAATAACAGGGATAAACAAGAAAATTGGAAATAAAAGAAAATAATTCTGAACAAAAAACAAAAAAAACAAACAAACAATAGAAACAGAAAAAGAGAAGAGAGAAAAAACTCATCATCATCATCCTTAAAAACATCAAAAACAAGAATATCCATTGTTATTGATGAAGTGATGTGTTAATAATAATAATAATAATAATAATAATGATAATAATAATGAAGATGACGATGACGATGATGATGATGATAAGGAGAAAAAATATAACTTGTAAAAAAAATATAAAGAAAAATATATTGCAAAAAATAAAAAAAAGGAAAAAATATAGGAAAAAAGACGTAAAATAAAAAAGTAAAAACAAAATTAAAAAAAAAAATTAGGCGAAATTAAAACAGAAGACAGCAACAAATGAATTATTGTAAATTGTGTTGAAAAGAACTGTTCCTCCCCATCTCTCTACACCTCTCTCTTCTACACTTTTATATGTGTGTGTATAAATACGCATATGTGTTTATACATACGTATATATATATATACATACGTATATATATATACACACACATATACATTCATATGTACATATATACATACACATACTGTATAAAATCGTTATACATACATGCATACATGTACTTCCGTATGTATGTATGTATGTATGTACGTATCTTCATATATTTCTCTGCCACGTTACCCTTTCTATCTCTTTCTTCTCTCTCTCTCTCTCTCTCTCTCTCTCTCTCTCTCTCTCTCTCTCGCTTCAATTCTCTTTCTCGCAATCTAAATTTAAATATTAAAACGATGTTCCCATGGCAACAATCGATTCTGGTTATAGATTTTCTATTTAAAATTAAAAGAAGTATAATTAATATATATGCATGAACGTATGTGTGTATGTATTTATGTCCGTATGCATGTATACACACACATACACACGCAAACGCGCACACACATATGTATATATATATATATATATGCATTACATTACATACATTTATAATTAATATTTATGTACATGCACACACAATTTATAATTACAAATATCAAATATATATGTATATACATATTCATGTACATAT
>NC_069004.1:557620-557881 GCF_001194135.2 Octopus bimaculoides
TACATACATACATACATACATACATATATACATACGTACGTACATACATGTATACACATATATACGTATATGCTTATATATATATATTTATGCATATGTATAGAGACGTACATATAGATACAAATATTTATCTATATAATTTTTATGTATTTACATATATATACAGACGCATCGCTATATCTGTACACACATGCAAACATTACGTACATACCTACGTCAAGTTATATATATATATATATATATATATATATATATATATAT
>NC_069004.1:558773-559861 GCF_001194135.2 Octopus bimaculoides
GACTGCGGCCATTGTAGGTGGATGGATGGATGTCATTATTCAGTTTCTTTTCAAGATTTCTGGCCATCAGAGAAAAAGCCGGTTTCTAACCTAGACTTAAGGCCCCTTCGTTGGAATTTCACCAACATCAACAGGGCAGTTTTATATATATATATATATATGTACGTACGTATATGTGCAGACTTGTATGTTTTGTTTTACGTATGTCTTCTCGTGCATACAGTTACATATCTCGGCATGCTCATAGATGGTAAACTTAAGTGGTAAACTTCGGGTAAATTTTGCAAATTATTCCAGTTCCAGTGATGGATTGGGTCTGTAGTCTTCGAATTAGCTTTCTCCTTTCTGGTTTCGAGAAGCCTCATTTCTCAGGATTGCTACTCAGCCAGTTTGTTACAGATCCCACCAATAATTCTGGCTTTTCATCTCACGGCAGAGAGCGAGCTGCAACAAATAACTGCATCCAACCTGGACCAACACCAACGACGTCCAGTGTTTCTTTCTAGCTTTGTCTTGCCTATTTCTTTACTCTTTAAATTTCTGCCTCTTTCTGTCCTGTTTGTCTTCCTTCCTTCCTTCCTTTCTTTCTTTCAGCCTTTCTTTCTCTCTTTCTTTCTTTCTTTCTTTCTTTCTTTCTTTCATTCTTTCTTTCTTTCTTCCTTTCTTTCTTTCTTTCTTTCTTTCTTTCTTCCAATATCCCGTTCTTCTCTCCCTTTCTTTCTCTCTCTCTCTCTCACTCTCTTATCCTTCTTTCCTGATTTATTCCTTTTGTTTGTTTTTTCTTTTCCTCTTCATCCTCTCCCTCCTCTCTTCTCCCCCCGCCTCCACCTCCCTTCTCACCCCCCTCACACTTATATTTATTTTTCCCCTTAAAACACCAATATTCAATTTCGTTAATCCTTTTACTGAAATTAATTAAGAAAAAAGCTTGTTGTTGTTATTAGTTTGATTGTTGTTGTTGTCGTTGTTGTTGTTATTCCACTTTCTGTTTTCTCACAGAAAGAATTCCAAAGAAATGGTAAATATATTCGCAGAATTCAACAATTTATTTTCTTTCATTGCTATTGATTTATTTACAATGTGAAATC
>NC_069004.1:560308-561535 GCF_001194135.2 Octopus bimaculoides
ATATATATATACATATCGCACCATTTTCTTTCTGACTTTACAGTGTAAGCATGGCCGCTTCACTAGCCATGTGCACCAAAGAAGAACGAAGAGCAGTGATCCGATTTCTCTGGAAAAGGCAACAATGCAAGACACAGTGCTTTGCTGACCAGAAAACTGAAGCCCCCAGCAATTGGCACCAAACGCCGAAACCTATTGTCGAAGAAAGTTTTGTTGTTGCATGACAATGCACGCCCACACACGGCCGCTCAGACCATTGAAACCATTAACTAGTTGGGTTTTGAGGTGCTGGAACACCCTGCCTGCATTTAATTGAGGATACCCTACAAGCCACCCAAGGAAATGATGAAAATCCTTCACTCAGCAGACAACGTAAGTAACCCCCTCTTTTTCTTTCTTTTCCTTCATGTTCTCGCCCAAGCTACGCAGCACAAATGTATGTGGCCTGGGACCACCTTGGAAGCAAGGATACTTACTCAACGATCTCAGGTCACTGGATTCGGATGTAATGGTCATATGAGACTAACTTCAGCCTGAATTCCGAAGTCTTACCCGAGTGACCAGTTTGCTTCGTGGGGTCTCCACGTCCAACCCAGCATGTTCTTCCCTTTGGGATACCATCTTGTTATTCTCATTTATATTTAAAATTTTCAAACTTCACACTTGTTTCCACAGTTTACACACCATCACTTTGTTATTTCATTTTATTGTCGATTATATATATATATATGTATGACCCCACCCTGTCTGTCTTGTACTGTCCCTCTGTGTAAAGCCCTTAAGGGCCAAGTAAGAATTGAATTTCTTGTCGAACAACCACACACATATGATTTGTTTATAGTGATCAAATGTTCGTATTCACATAAGCTCACAATCTCCATCAAATCCATATTTCCTGTACAGGTGCAACATGTGCCACATGTTAGATGTCGAAATGATCGCAGAGCAACACGAAATGAAGTGCTTTGCTCAAGAACACAACGCAACGCCCAGTCTGAGAATCGAACCCACTATCTCGCAATCGTGAGTGCAACACCCTAAGCCATGCGTCTCCATAATATATATATATATATATATATATATATTTCTGTTTTCCTATGTGTTCGTTCCGTTGTCTGTAGTTCATTGTTCTAACGTCCTGTACCCTGATATGCATCTATATACACATGCAGATGAAAGTATATACATATATGTGTGTATACATGCATATATATTTTT
Source organism: Octopus bimaculoides (assembly GCF_001194135.2). Taxonomy (NCBI): domain Eukaryota; kingdom Metazoa; phylum Mollusca; class Cephalopoda; order Octopoda; family Octopodidae; genus Octopus; species Octopus bimaculoides. Next base: position 561,527 of record NC_069004.1, read on the forward strand.
TGTATTATA
>NC_069004.1:561915-562861 GCF_001194135.2 Octopus bimaculoides
ACACACACACACACACACAAGACATTCTCGCGTGCATTCACGACAACGATTTGTCTCTGTGCTCCCCCATGGCCGCGACCAGAGACCTGCGGCGTTTGAATTTCCCTCAAAATGGCGGCTGTTACACTTTTTCTTTTCTTTTCATTTTTCTTTTTTCCTTTTCATTTCCCCTAAAAGCATTATTATGTTGATTGCGTATCCAACTCCTCCCGCATTTGTTTTTCCACCCTTACGCCAATATTGGATTCCCAATTAACAATCTACTTTTATACACACACACACATATATATATATATATATACACACATACATACGTACATACATCCACACACACACACTCACACACACACTCACGCATGCACGCACACACACATGTATGGTTATATGATATTGAAAACAGGTGAGCAAATGGAGTAGAAAATATTTCTTTTGGTTCAATAGTTTAATAATTGTCACTGGCATTATGAAGGTGTTGGTGTGATTGTTGTCGTAGTGGTTGTTGTTGTTGTTGTTGTTGGTGGTGGTGGTGGTGGTTGTATTGGTGGTGGTGGTGACAGTGGATCTTGGTTGTAGGATGGCTGCCGTGGTAGTAATCATGGTGTTGGCGGTGATACTGGTGGTAGCAGTGGTACTCATGATGGTAGTGATGCTGGTGGTGGCGGTGGTGGTGGAGATGTCGAAGGCTGATAGCAGTGGGGGTTGTGGTGGTGGCGGTGGCGGTGGTGGGTGCAGTAAAAAAAGGAGTAAATGGAAAGAAGGGGGGTGGGGGGGGAATAAGTAAAGTGAAACAAGAAATGAATGTAATTAGGAGATTTAAGCAAAATGTCAAGGATTGTTTATATCTTGGTTCTCTGGTATATTGGAGAATATTGTGAGGGTGGTGGTGGCGGTGGTAATTGTGGTGGTGGCGGCGGCGGCGGCGGTGGTGGTGGTAATTTTGGTTATT
>NC_069004.1:562871-565857 GCF_001194135.2 Octopus bimaculoides
TCTTGGTTCTCTGGTATATTGGAGAATATTGTGAGGGTGGTGGTGGCGGTGGTAATTGTGGTGGTGGCGGCGGCGGCGGCGGTGGTGGTGGTAATTTTGGTTATTATTGTTGGTGGTAGTTTTAGTGTTGATGGTGATTGTGGTGGCTGTGGTCATCGAAAGAGAAAGAGTGAGTTCAGAGAGAGAGAGAGAGAGAGAGAGAGTAGGGGAGAGAGGAAGAGAGAGAGAGAGAGAGAGAGAGAAGAGGAGGAGTATGTTGAGATATCGATTATTTTTTAAAATTTTATTTTTAATTGCGGCTTCAGTGAAAACTGCTATTTAAAGCAAGGATAAGAAGATTTAAATATATACAGAAATAACACACACACACACACTCACACGTGTGCACGTTTATGTATGGATATATGGATGCATGCGTGAATCTAAATTGCACATAAGACATGGATTCATCTATCTATCTATCTGTCTATCCCTGTTTATATGTGTGTGCAAATAGAATGACAGGCAAACAAGCAGACAAACAGACAGACAGACAGAGAGAGAGAGAGAGACAAACAGACCGACAGATACATAGATAGGTAAATAGATTGATAAATGGATGTATATATATAGAGAGAGAGGCGGGGGAATGAAGAGTGGGAGAGCGATTGATATACGTCCGTATGTGACGACACAGGCGCCCATATTGGCGGAGAAGTGGTCTGAGCTTTAGAGAGAGGAAATTATTGACAAGAAATTAACCATTCTTAGTTAATGTTTCTTCTTTCGGATCCTTGCCAAATGAATCCCAATCACCATATTTACAGATCTGTGATTCTACGAAAACCACCCTAGATTCCCTGACGTAACAACGCCATCTTAGGAAAACAGTTTTTCTTCTTTTCTTTCTTTTGTTTTCGCAATTGTATTTTGATTAAAACCATTCTTTTCAAATTATGAAGTGGAACAGAGAAGAAGAAGAAAAAGTAAAACACTTGATGACCGGTGTTAGTTTGTTTACGTTTCCGTAATGTAGCGGTTCAGCAAAAGTGAAGGAGCGTGGCCTAGCGTTTCGGATGTTGCACTCACGATTGCAAGATCATGGTTTCGATCCCCAGACTGGCCGTGTGTTGTGCTTTTGAGTGAAACACTTCACTTCATGTTGCTCCAGTCCTCTCGGCTGGAAATGGTTAACCTTGCGACGAATTGGCATGGATGGACGGGATGGTGACTGAGGAGAAGCACCGAAACAGGTCCCGCAAGCCCTGTTTCGTATTCAAGGAACGATTGAAGGGAAGAATAGTACAAGCCATGCTGAGAATAATCGTGACTGATTGGGAATGGTTGTTCAACCACATCGAAGAATGACAGATGATTGATTGATTGATTCAACAGAAACCCGACACAATAAATATCACGCTTAAAAAAAAAAAAATGAAGTACTGGGGTCGATTCGTTCAACTAAAACCGTCTCGAGGCGATGTCCCAGCATGGCCGCAGTCGAATTCATTCAACGAAAACCCCTCGTGGCAGTGGCCGCTATTGAATTGGTTCAACTAAACCCCCCGAGGAGGTGCCTTAGCATGGCCGCAGTCCAATGACCGAAACAAGTAAAAGATAAAAGATAGCCAATTTCAGTTTCAGGTCGGGTACCAAATGAACCGATCACATACACCCGACAAGTCATTTGCTGTTTTGTTGTATTTAATAACGCATTGATATATATGTGTGAATACCAGACACTCTTTCTGTGTAGTTTAAAAAAAGATTTTTATCTATAAATCGTCAAATTGTTTGAAATACCATAATTATTAACATTTTAACATTTTAAAATTAATAATCTTGTGAATTGAGTATTTTTTGTTTTGTATTGTATTATTAACAGTAAATGTATTTGTTTATTTGTCCTCAAATTCCAGTTGACGTTTTGCAAAACTGATACAATCTTTGTTTAAAATGTTTTTTTTTAAATTTGAATTTCTTATTGCTGTCGCAGTCGTGCTCAATGGTGGTGGTGGTGGGGGGGGATGACGATAGCGTCGATGGGCTCAAACGGTGCAGACACAACGTGGTCACAAAACCACGATGTCCACTACGATCGTCGGCCCGTAATCCTCCCCAAACGGCCACGCGAAGTAATTGCAGTGAAACCCACAAGGCTTTGGTTGGCTCGAGCTGTAGTAGGAGATACTTTTTCAAGGCGACATGCTACGAGATTGAACCTTGAACCGCATGGTTGCGAAGCGAACTTTTTACTACGCAGCCACGCCTGTCAATACATCTACATAGTTTTTTTTTTGTTGTTTTAGGTTTTTGTCTAAAACTTCGTCTAATCGTCTGAACATCGTGATTATTAATATGTTTTACAAAACAACATTTTTAATTTATAATTCTGCCAACAGAGTATTATTTTTATTCTGAAAAAATAAATTCCGTTCGTTTATTTGTACTCAAATTCTAGTCATATGTTTGTAAACGCAATCAAACATTTTCTTTAAATCGCTTATAATTTCTTGTTCGCTTCTGTTATTGATAACATCGCTATTGTTGTTGTTGTTAACGTATGCTAAATGTTTTGATGGATTTTTTTATTTCTTTACATTTTTTTTCCAATGAAAAATGCTCGTAGACTTTATTGTCGAGTATCTTCTTCGAATATTCTTCATTTATCGTCGTGGTTATTACGAACAAAACCAAAATCTTTCGCTTATATTACTGCACCGCTATTCAGTCTCGAAAGAAGTGTTTAAAATTTTCTAAAATAATATTGATTTCATAATCAATCACAAGGGCCCCAAAGAGCAAATTTCTCCCCAAACCCCTCTCTGTCCTAAAAAATCAGATATCGGTAAAATACCGGTACTCCGTCGGTCACGAAGATAAGGGTTCCAGTTGAACTGGAGCAACGTGGAATAAAGTGTCTTGCTCAAAAAACACAACGCATCACCTGGAGTCGAACTCATGACCTTTATGATCGTAAGCCGCACGCCTTCACAGCAGCAGAATC
>NC_069004.1:566417-571040 GCF_001194135.2 Octopus bimaculoides
GTTAAATTATAAGGCACAAAAAGAAAATGACTCTCCCCAAACACAACAGAATAATTACTGAATTTGTTTTTTTAAGCTTAAAAAAGGCTTTTATTTTACCATGTCTTTATTGCAAACTGCATAAATAAAGCATCCGCGATGTACGGTAAACACCGCTAAATTGTATTCGTAAATTTAGATTACGTTTTTTTTTTTTTTACTGTGGTGTATTAAAAAAAATAAAAATTATTTGTAAGCTTAAAATAGGTTTTTATTAACCATGTATTCATAAATAAATGCATTCATAAATAAAGTACAGAACTGGGAATAGTTATTATCGGTTTAGCCTAGAGACAAGTAAATTCGGTTTAGCCTAGCCTAGAGACAAATTAATTCGACTTAAGTCGTGTCTCCTGGAACCAATTAACGACGTAGGGTGAAGTATGCCTGTATTTATCTCTCTCCCTCCCTCCCTTATACATAATCTTTTTACTCAGGGTGCGCATTGAAAGCCAGTGAACAGTAATTGACGAAACCGGTATGACTTTGAATCCCTTTAATAATTCAAAATAATGACTTTTATTCCTCTTAATTCTACCTCAGTTCATCTAATTGTATATATTTATCGTTACTTTTCATTAAAACAAGCCTTTATTTCTTTGATATCCAATGTGCATTTTCGCTTTTTTTCTTCTTCTTACTTTCCCCATATCTTTTCCACGTGTAGTTTCTATTTTCTTTTTGAAACATATTTCTATTATATATATAATGCGCACACACACACACACACACACACACACATACACACACATTTCAGCAGCGTAGCAAAGACAGCAACCGCTTCCCCGATCACACTCTTCAAAATTGGCGCCTTTTATAAAATGTATAATCAATAAGTTCAAAATTGTTTGGCATGTGTCACGGGGCCTGTATTTTATGGGATCGCTGCCCCTAAATTTAGAACCTGGCTACACCCTTGATCTCTCTCTCTCTCTCTCTCTCTCTCTCTCTCTCTCTATCTATCTATCTATCTGTGTGTGTGTGTATGCGCATGCGTAAGCATCTATTCATGATCCCGAAATGAACCAAAGAAGAGGAAAACCTCCGTAACTTTCAAACGGTCCCTGCTCACATTTTTCTTACGAACATCAGATAAACCAGCCACCGACACTCAGGTACTCCTCGGTAAACAACGCCTTCCATGCGTTTCTAAATCATGACCCATCCTACATGCTGCAATTAAGTTAGACATGGTCGGGGCTCATAAAGGACCCGCTTGTTTCCGTTGCACTGCCTTTGTTTCGATTAATTTTGAACAACATTAATGGTCAATTTAGGTGTAACAACAACTTCGTCGTTATTAAGCTGATGTCTGGAACGAATTTAAGCGAGATTCCGATTTAAAAACAGGATGTTTATATTGCAGAACCAGAAACCGTCTCAGACGGCTTGGTATCAAAAGGGTTAAGTTATACACGCACACAGACACACACACACGCACGCGCGCACGTACGTATGTTTGTATGCGTGTATAGTGTTGTATCTGTTGATAGCAAATGTCATTAAAGCGTTGCACATTGCTTTCTTTGTGTTGTAAAAAGAACTGAGACGTCAGTGGTGGAGGCGGCGGCGGCGGCGGCAACACATAATGCAGATCAGAGACGAGAAGAGAGAGGAAGAGACATAGGAAAAGCGAGACTGAAGTGAAAGTACGAGGGAGTGGTAGGACGGAGTGAAGGAGAAAGAACGAGTGAATGGGAAAGAAAGAAAAAAGAGAAAGAAAGAGACATAGAAAGGGAAGAGATAAGCATAATCCAAACAGTTACAAAACGATGACCAAGCCCCGTGGTGGGAGGGACTAAAATGCCATTGAGGAGGATCGACATCGAAAATCGATGGAACGAGAAGAGAGCGAAAGGAGGAAGGAAGGTGTGGCCAAAAAGAGACAACGTTGTTAGACATAACCAAGCGAGAAAAAGCGTGGTTTCTGTTGTTTGAGGAGTTTTGGCGATTTCGTAATCATTTTCGGTGCATTCGGTTGGATACTGTATAGAATTAAGGTCTTCTTCTTGTTGTTGTTGATGTGTAACTCCAGGTCAGCCCTAAAAGCGCAAACTTGCGATCAGCGACATTCCAATCGTGATCACCTAGACTTTGTTTTTGATACAGTGTGCATGAAAAGACGGCACGCCTACGCAGAGGTGACGCAGAGGTGTCGCCCCCCCCCCTCCGCATGCGACTTTGTTCCCTCATAATTTTCAGGTAGTGTAGTTTCGATTATATTGGAATTTAATATGACAAAAACGAAAGAAAGAAAATTTGGAGGGTTCGCAAATATTTTCCAAATTTCATTTTGTGATAGACGTGTGTCGTCAGTAAGAATGTGTTGCGCACCAACCAATGTTTTCTCTCTTTGTTTTTTTTTCGCATTAAAGTCCGACATAATCGGAATCTACACCATCTCAGAGGAGTTTGTAAGAAATTTCACTTACGACTAACAATTTTTCTGAAAGTTATGAGGAAACAAAGTCGACGGGGTGGGGGTGGACATTTGTATCTCCGATCTGTGTGCGCGTTTTCTGTTGTAGCTGTTATTGTCGTTGTTGTTGGTGCTTTGCCCAAAGACCTCATCCAACAGACTTATGGTGAAAGGCACTCCAACCGTGACCGCCTCGTCTTTACACAAAATATATTGGATTACATGTATCTGTGTGTGCGCTTTTTAATGTCAGTAAATATCCCCTAGTTTATGAAAAAAAAATACAAAAATCCATGTATAGAACTGTGCACTTCACAGTTCCAGTGACGCGGTGTTTGGCTGATGTACGCATGCTCACATGTCCGAGATTGGAAGTTGCACGCTAGGGAGAGAGAGCACTGTCGTTCACGCAGTGCTGACCCTTCTGTGCTGGCGAAAGGTAATGTTTCTTTTTGACTCCACGTGTGCTGTTCTTGAATGTGATAAAGTGTAGAGTAGAATTAGATGATTATCCTGCTTCCAGCTTCAGTGTTGCTGCCAGCATTTGAAAAACGGGGCAGATTTCCGCCCCACCTTATTTTGTGATTTAGGTGGGATTTTTGAAAAGACAGGTGGAGAATTCGCGGCGGTGTTCAGGAAACGTGTTTTGAGGAGAAGTTTGGCTGCTATTTCTAACGTCTGCGTAGAGGCTTCTATCACTGACTTGTTTCAGGATTAAGTTGGAAGAGGGAGGGAAAGAGGGAGTGGGAGAAAAAGAGAGAGAGAGAGAGATTGGTTAACTGTTTTCTGCTTGCCGTGGACTCTTGCAGGTAAGAGGTGTCGGAGACCACGCCTACTTCATCCCAACGGAAGTCTCCATTGTGATAACAAGTCTGTTCGACTGAGCAATGACGACGGTTATTTGGCGGGTATTCTCGGGTGGTGATGGAGTAATAAGACAACGTTGTGCTTAATAAAGTTGGTGTTCTCTTATTCTTTTATTCCTTTATTCTTTTTCGTGCTTTACTCATTGGACTGCGGCCATACTGGGGCACCGCCGCGAACGGCTTGCTCGAATAAATCGGTTCCGGGATTTATTATTATTTTTTTTATGCCTGATACTTATTCTAGCGGACTCTCTTTGTCGAGCTGCTAATGCTACATGGACGTAAACAAACCAGCACCAGTTGGTGGGGAAAAACGTGGACACAAAGACACGCAATCATATTCACACACGTACATACACACAAACACACACACGCACGCACGCACGTGTATGTATGTATGTATACACACGCACACTCACACACACACACACAGCCACGTACATATATACGACGGTCTTCCTCACCAAATTCACTCACAAGCCCGGGGTTATAACAGAAGGCTCTTATCGAAGATGCCACGCAGTGGCACTGAACCCGAAATTGTGTGACTGCAAAACAAATTTCTTGATCGCACCTTTGTGTGTGTGTGCGTGCGCGCGAGTGTGTGGAGAGCGCGCGCACGCGAGAGAGATAGCTACAGATCTAGGTGCATGAACTGTATTGCCATGTGCAGACGTTGTGGATGCGGTCTGACAATGGACGGGTGTAGGATTGGTCGGCCGGTATTTGTAGATGACGTGGTGCTTCTTGACTCATCAGAAGATGATCTCTCCAACATAAACTGAATGGTTTCGCTGCCAGCACAAGAAATGAATTTTATGGGAACCGCTTGTGCCCTGGGAGGAGGCTCATGAGAGGTAGCTTCACAGATACCAGGAGCTGGTAGTAAAAAAACAAAAAGAAAAAGTAAATGTCCTTGCCGAATCATATAGACTCATGAGGGCCGGTGCTCCTGGTTTCCATGGCTTATATATTTCCTCACCCGGATGGGACGCTGATCCCTCGCAGAATGACTCATTTTGGTCAGCTGAGAGGACTGGAGCAACGTGAAATGAAGAATTTTGCTCAAGAACACAACGCGTCGCCCGGCCCAGGAATCGAAACTGCAATCTTATGATCGTGAATCCAACACCGTAACCACTAAACTTCGTACCTCCACTATAGAGCTGGAAGAGGAGTGCAGAAATGTTATCGAGTCCCCTTGTTTCTACCTTTTCAGGGTTTTCCCAAGTTATTACCTCACAGCACAGATCCTCGTTAGCATCGTCCAGACATTAACACTGTCCATTTTTCCTTTTT
>NC_069004.1:572281-573965 GCF_001194135.2 Octopus bimaculoides
ACTCCAACTGACGGTTTCTTTTGTTTTCCCATTCGTCTTCTCTTTCTCAACGTCTCCCCCTCTCTCTCTCTCGTATGCCTTCCTCTTCTCCCCCTCTCTCAATCTATGTCTCCCTTTGTTCTCTCTCTCTCTCTCTCTCTCTCTCTCTCTCTCTCTCTCCCCCACTTGTTCAGAGGCGCCAGGCTTTGCAGCTGAGGAAACTTAACGGAAAACATACAAAAGGAAATCGAAAAGAGAAGCTGAGACGTCTTTTATCTTTTACTGGTTCGAGTTATTGGACGGCGGCCATGCTGGGGCACCAATCAGAAGGGCTAAAGTCGAACAGTACTTACATTTTAAGCCTGACACATATTCTATCGGTCACTTTGCCGAACCGTTAAGTTACGAGGGACATAAACAAACCGACACCAGTTGTTACGGGATTGATTGGGGAATAAATACAACAGACATATATGCGTTGTATGTGAGTGTGGGGCGGAAAAATGGAGAGAAAGCAAAAGAGGGGAGTGAGTGAATGAGAGAGAGGGAGAGGGAGAGAGAGGAATTGATAAGAAAGAAAGAAGAGAGAGAAAGAGCGAGGGTGAGAGAGACAACGAAAAGAAAGGTGGAAAGTCTAGAGAGAAAAACTGGGAAAAGAAGTGAAAGAGAAAGGAAGGAAACAAAAAGAAAGAGAAAGGGAGAGTGAGGGGTGAGGTAGCGAAGGAAAGAGAAAAACAAGGAAAGTGGAGAGGGGGAAGACGGAGAGAAAGAGAGTGAGAATGTGAAAGGAAGAAGAAGAGGTAAGTTCTAGAAAAAGAGAAAGGTTCGGTAAATGAGAGAGAGGGAGGAAGGGGGTAAGGGTAAGAGAAAAAGGATAGAAAGAATGAAAGGGTCAAGAAGTGAGAGGGGATAGAAATGGATAGGGGGGGAAAGAGAATAAATATGAAGAAAGAAAGAAAGAAGAAAAAGAAAAGTAGAAAGAGCGAGGAATATTGAAAGAAAAAGAGCAAGATGGGAAAAGGGGAAGAGAGAAACGACCAAGTGGAAAAGGGGGACGGAGAAGAAGAGTAAGGGCGGTTGTAAGTAAAAGAAGTAACGAAGAGACTGAGAGAAGGCGGAGAAAATGTGACGAGCTGCCAGGAGTAACTAATCCTAAAAATGACTGTACAGTGCGTGTGTGTGTGTTTGTGTACGCCTGAGTGTGTAAGTAAATGTGCGTTAGTGTGTGGCTGAATGGGTTGTACGTGAATGTGTATGTGCGTATGTCACTGTGTGTGTATATAAGTATGCGTGAGTTTCGATTTGAGTGCATGTGAGCTTGAATACGTGCGTAAGAACAATTGTGTGTGTCTATGTCTGCGTGTGTATGTGTGTGTGTGCCTGTGAGTAAATACATGGTGAGTATGTAAGTATGATGAGTTTATATATACATATGAGTGAATGCGTGCGTATGATCAATATTGTATGTGTGAGTGAGTGTGTAATCGAAAGTGAGGCTGACTGGCATCGTCGCAGCAGTCGGGGGGAAAACCGCAGCTAACGGCAGCAGCATGCTAACAAAGGAGGTTTTGTTTGTGTGTACCGACCGCCGACTTCAACAACAAGACAACAGCATCAATGTAACTATGGGTAAGCGAACAACATATATATATATATACATCTTATTTATATTATACGTTATAGGGAGAGAAAGACACACATATAT
>NC_069004.1:574744-578558 GCF_001194135.2 Octopus bimaculoides
TATATATATATATATATATATATATATATATATATATATATGTATATATATATATATATATATATATAACACTTTATGTGTGTGTGTGTGTGTATAAACACGCGCGCCGCGATTATATATATTTATGCTCACAGATATGCGTGTATGTGTATTCGATTTTGTTGATGCGATCCAGTTGTTCGTAGTAATCTATTGATTGGAAACGAATTGTAATTATTTAATTTCTTCTAAACACACACTCACCCACTTGAGCCCTTAAACGTATTCTCCCAAGTGGACCCAGCTGTTTTGTTGTTAGACACTGTGTGTGTGTGTGTGTTTAAAGGAGGAGCTGCGGACACTTGTGCCTCGCAGAAAGGCAGACTCTGCGTTAAGAGTGTTTGAAATGACAATGGTTAATGGTGGGGGCACTTTCAAATGTTGGTACAGCTCACGGTCAAGGCATTCACTCCAATCAAGTTTTATATCGGCAAGATTTTAGTCCTTCGTCCCTCTATACGGTTTGGGTCGACCCGTGGCTGTAAACGTACACGACAATTAATTGCCCCGGATGCTACCGCGTACTGGGATCAGAGCTGAGTACACAAGACTGCCAAAGTGCGAACTTCCTCAACCATTTGTTGGCCAGGACCAAATATTTTTCTTTTATTTTCCGTTTGTTCCATTTGGATACAACAAAGCCAGAAACTCCTCGTAGCTTTAGAAGTGAAAGATCAACTTCGATATAAGTTTCCATCGTTCCTGTTTTAAAATATCAGTATTAACATTATTACGTAGACACTCGTTGAATTTAATCTCACACTGCTTGATACAAGTTTTTATTGCTACCTTGGGCTCGGCATTTTAATTGTATAACCTACTTTTTATACATATGTATATATATAAATATATTCTGCTATCATAGTTCCATTCTCCGTCTCCACTTGTTTAAATATTTGGTGCGTTGATGTGTATACATTAGCATCTTTTATACATACGTAATTACATATATATATTTATATACACTCAGACATACATGTATGTTTGTGTGTGTTTAGTTAACTTCATAATTTGAATTTACTGTTCTAAAAAAAGAAATAGATAATTCGCATGTGTGTCTGTGTTTGGAGGGGAAGAAAGTCTGCGATTGTGTATCAGTGTCCGGCTTTGTCTTCAGGATTCTTCTGGAACTAAACTTTTAAAACTCAACCACGCTTATGTGCATATGTAGATACGTACTTACAAACTGCACAAACACACACACACTAATCTTCTCTTTATAAATATATATATGTCTACTAACTCTTTATAAAGTTAGTAAATTTCACACACCCTTGGCTTTGTTGTCTCATTTTATTTAACACACACACACACATATATATATGTTGCTTTGGTGTGGGAGGCCTTTGCAGGAAAGAACTCCCCGCCGACGCATTAGAGTTGGTATTTATTTAAGAAACAGGTAGGTGAGGATTCATTTTGTTGCTGCACCCGGCACAAACACACATGTGTAAGTGTGTGAACACATACATGTGTGTGTGTGTGTGGAAGTCTTACACTGAGATTTTTTTAACACGACTGGTCAGCTACTATGTCCATTTGTGTGTATGATATATTTATGTACTTGTGTGTGTGTGTACATACATTCATATATATATATATATATATATATATATATATATATGCACATACGATATACATATATATACACACACGCTCACTGAATAAAACAGCTGCTGATATCTTCTCCCTGTCTTCCTCCCTGTCCTCTCTTTATCTCCTATACACACACACATGTATATGCTCATTGTATTACTTTAGACTCTCAGCTTGTGTGTGTGTGTGTGTGTGGAGGTTGTGACGTTTAAGCATTTTCCCAACTCCATAGCGACAATGTCCTAATTGCAAATCTGTATATTAATGAAAGGGTATCTATCTATCTATCTATCTATCTATCTAAGAACATATATGTATCTCCCTTCTATAAACATGTATATATGCACACACACACACACACGTGAAAGCGTCCACCATTTGGGTTAGACCTGGACCTATATTTCCCGTATTGGCCACGTGTATGAACAGATGCAAATTTGAATTTGTAAACAAGTCTTTGTGTGAATGGGAGGAGGGTAAGAAGGGGATGGGAGGATGGTGATGTTTACAAATGGGTGTGTGTAAAGGAAAGAATGTGTGTGTGTGTTGAAATACACAGGCACGCAGCTATACACACATCGTTTCATTTCTAATTATCCTCTACGTAGATACGCAGGTAATTAATTCATCGAGTTACGACGTGACAGTGAGAAAAAGTTCCGTATCCATCCTGCATTTCCCACGGAAAGACAACTTGTTTTTAAGTGGTCAACAACAAAACACTCCACCTGAACTTTGCAGCCCACTTCTTGCGTATATAAAGTTTATATGTTGTTCGGGATGTTTGAACACCGATCAGTCCTGGATGGGTTGACAGACGGCACGAGTAAAACCCGTGAAGGCCCTAAACACTTAAAAGGTGTTTAATAACCCCTATATATATGGAATTCAAAATACAAACTATAATAAACCATAAATTTTTTTTTTTTTTTTTCAAAAGGAGAAAAAAACTAACAGAAAGACGGAAAATAATGTTTATTTTCTGTGTCCTTCGACTTTCTATTTTGAAAGGTTTTCTCGTTTTTCTTTTAAATTGCAAAGTCTTTGATCAGATCCTTTTGGAAATTATATTCCATATACACATATACCTCGATTATTATTTTAGCAAGTTTAAACTGACATGGTTTCTATGGCTGGGGATGCTGTTGCTGGGGCCAACCACTTTACAGCAGGCACTAGGGTTCCCTTTTCTATGCCACCTGTGCTGTCGAGGCCAGCATGCAGTTTGCAGGATGACGAGCCCTGAGCAAGTTGGGAAAGGGGGTCAGCTTCGTGCTTAGGGTTAGGGAATTACTATGAGGGATGGCAGCAGAGCAGATTCCTGCAGGGGCAACTGCATAGCTACACGCACTTATATATGTGCAGCTATATACACACGTGTGTGTGTATATATATATATATGCGTGTATATACGATAGACACATACAAGCACAAATAAAAACCTGGTAGCAATGTTCAGGTGAGAACACAGGTGCATTCGTATATATTTTTGCTTTGGTTAGCATTCCACCTCAATTAATATATTAACATCCTTTTTTTTAATCAATTCGGTTACTAAGGCCGGTTGCCGAGGCCTAGGCAAGTCATTAATTCATTAACAAATTTCATGAATAAACAAAAAATTTACAATAAGTAGAATGAATTTACAACAAAAATATGTAATGTTTTTTCAAAACATTGTAATATGAAGAAGGGAGTCATTATGAGAAAGGATTGGTAGTGACTGGTTTTTTAGGTGTGAGGGAAGGTGGGGGTGGTTGTTTTTGTTAAGAAGCTTGTTTTGCAACCATGTGGTTTCAGGTTCAATATCACTGCGTGACACGACACTTTGGGTTAAGTGCCCCCCTGTTATAGGTTTGGGCCAACAAGTGCTTTGTGAGTGGATTAGGTATATAGAAACTGAAAGAAGCTCATCATACACACAACTGTCTGTGTGGTGTGCTTTTAGTTTCGTAGATGTCATCGTCGTCATCAAGTAATGTTTGCTTCCAGTTTTCCATGTTTGCTTGATGGGGACATTTGTTTCCCATTACCATATTAAGTGAAGGGCAATCAGTCGGTAACAAGCTCTCACACACACACATTTACAATTATACAACAGGTTTCTTTCAGTTTCCATCCATGAAATCCACTCAACACTTTGGTTAGCCAGGGGCGACAGTTGAAGACACTTGCCCCC
>NC_069004.1:580128-592147 GCF_001194135.2 Octopus bimaculoides
ATACGCGCATCATTTTTATCACTTTCCAGCTCTGCTTGATCTCTCCTACCTCTCTCTTCTAAAATGTGAGTAGTCATTCAGCTCTTCTACAGTAAGAAGCCTGTTCTGCTTTGGCCCTTTTCTCTCATACTTAACCCTTCGTTTCACTGCATAAAGTTTCCCCATCAGGGTTTGTAGTCTTGGTAGCTGCTGCAGGGCAAAAGAGAACCCAGTTCTTGCTGTAAGGTGGTTGGCATTAGGAAGGGCATCCAGCTGCAGAAACCCTGCCAAAGCAGACACTGGAGCATGAAGCAGCCCTTAGACCCGCTGGATCCTGTCAAACCATCCAACCCATTCCAGCTTGGGTTGAAGGAGAATGATACAGGGGCTGATTACCCAGTTTCCATGACAAAGAAGTGGCTGAGATCACAATACTTCCTCTGACCAGGATGCCAGTCTGTTGCAGGGTTCCTCACATGCGGTTGAGTGGCCTGGATCAGTGTGAAATGAAGCATTTTGCTCATAAACACATCACATCACCTGGCCTGGGAACTGAACTATGATCTTGAGCTTATGAGTGCAACACACTAACCACTAGGCCATGTGCCTTTGCGTAACTGGGCTGTATGAGTCTTTAAAACTAATGAGAGTAGTATTTGCATATTTGAGACAAGTGAGTAGCATAGCTTTTCCTAAACTCCATATTTACTTGCTCAAGATGTCATGCAGTGGGATTGAGCCTGAGTCCTCTTGGTTGTAAAGTGGAACTTTTTAGCTATTCATCCATGCCTTTGTCCACCAATAAAATACTGGAGAAGTGACAGATAAGTCACACAGTAGGGGACATTTTTGTAATAGTTTTTTTCCTTTATGATACTCTCATGCACACACACACACACACACACACACACGATGGGCATCTTTCAGTTTTCATCTTCCAAGTTCATTCACAAGTCTTTGGTCTACAGTAGAAGACTTTTACCCATGGTGCCACGCAGTGAGACTGAACCCAAGGCCACCCGGTTGGGAAGCATTACCTGGATAAAGACAAAGTTGTGTGGTTATTGTTTGCAGAATATTTTACTGAGTTTCGACGCCAACAAACCAAAGACCATTCCTCTACAAAACTGTTTCAAAGCATTCACATTTTAATTAAAACCTTCCATTGTAATTTTATGTGAGAACCTCTTTGTTAAGTTACGTTCCAAACACTAACTTAATGAGAGTTCCTTCACCAAAATTCTTTCATTATTTTCAAAATTAATTGAAATCCATGGACAGTGTATTTTATTGGAAATGTTGTCATAAAAAAAGATGAAAAATCAACAAAACTATTTTTCACCAACAATTTGATGGACCATCAATTAATCTGAGTGGATATCGAAAGATATCAGGTCACTTGACCTGCTGGAAATAACAGCCAAATCTCCCTTGAATCAAACTTAATGGTGTAACACCTAAATACATGGTCTTCTATTGTTTACTTTAATGTTTACTTCTATTACTTCAGCCATTGGACTCCGGCCATGTTGGGGCACCACCTTGACCGGTTATATTCGAACAAATTGCACACACACCCCACCACCTTTTTTAAGTCTCGTACTCTTTTGCTGAACTGCTAAGTTACATAGACATAAACAAACCAACAGCCGTTGTTAAGTGGTGTGGGGAACAAAATCTGACACAAAGACACACACTCACGCACATATAAACAATGACAGTGTATTCTATCGGAAATATTGTCATAAAAAGATTAAATGAAAGAAATATAATTTTCACCAACAATTTAATGGACCATCGATTAATCTGACCGGGTTCTAAAGATGATCGAATGAGAAACCTCTATGTGGTAACTTGACCTGCTGGAAATAACAGTCAAATTCCACTCAAATCAAACTTAATACCTAAATACATTATCTGGAAGATTAAAAAAATGTGCCAGACTTGATTATCATAACTGGAATGTGTTTGAACATATAGGTCTACTGGATCATGGCTGACCAGGGGTTAAACAGCAGCAACAGTAACAACAACAACATTCATATAAGTCTACTGGATCATGTCTGACTTGGGGTTTACACAGAAACAACAATAACAAGTATTATCATATACAATCTGCTAGATCAATGCTTATCTAGGGGTTGATAAGAACACCATGGCATTCATTTAGGTCAACTGGATTAGTGCTGACCTGGGGTTAAACAGCAACAACAAGAACATTTCCATTTAAAAGTTTGATATTAATTTGGCCAATGCACTTGTGTGGTGTAAGGTCAGTTTAGAAACTGTTACAAAATACACACACACACACACACAAATACACATACACACATATACAGACACACATACACACACAAACACACATATAAACACACACAGACACACGATGGCAAGGCTTTGGATGGCCTGGGGTTTTAGTAGATAACACACTTGCCCAAGGTGGCACTCAGTGGGACTGAACTGAAGACCACACGGTTGCCAAACGAGCTTCTCAACCACACGGCCATGCTTTGCACTTTTTAGTGGCAGAAAACAATGGAGATCCGACCGATTCCATGGAAAAGTTGCAGAGAATAAACGGGAGATGGTGAAAAGAAATGGCAACGACAGCTATTGGATGGCTTTTGTTTCACAGTCGGAATTAACAAACTACTAATGTTACTGCTGCTGTTGTAGCTGTACCACCACCACCACCACTTAACAACAACAACAACACTGACAATGAGAACAGTTCCATAATCACCAATTAGCAAACTACTCATATTACTGCTGCTGATGCTGCTGCAATCACCACCACCACCACCACCACCTACACCACCACCACCACCACTACTACTAACACCTTCAATTTACAAACTACTAATATATTAATACTGCTGCTGCTGTTGTTACTCCTGCAGCCATATTGCCAGTACACCACCACCACCACCACCACCACCACCACCATTATGAACTCCATCCTCACCCACCACCAACAGCAGCAACAACAACAACAATTCTAGCATCACCATCACAAACTCCACCACCACCACCACCACAACAGCCATCAACTCCACCACCACAACCAAGGCTACCACCACCACCCCACCACACCCATCACCACTGATAACTACTACACCACAACTAGCCATCAACCACCACCACCACCACCACCACCACCACCACCACCACCAATACCATTTCTGGCCAAAGAGGGAGCCTCTATGTGGTTGCTCGACATGCTGGAAATAGCAGCTGAATTTCCTTTAAATCCTGCACCACTTAAGTTAGGAAAAGGACACCTTGGATGAAGTGGTGTTGGGTTTCTTGGACACAGGAAAAAGACAGGATGGTCATGGCTAGAATGTCTTTGATCATAGGTCTGCTTGATGAGGATTGGCCTCAGGATAACAACAACAACAACAACAATAACCACTACTATCACCAGCACCAATACTTTACTGTTACCACCACCACCACCGCCAGCACCACCATTGCTAGTCTAACACCTTCATCAAAATCTATACCACCACCACCACCAGAACCAGCATCATCACCACCACCATCACCACCACCATCACCACCATCATTATCACCATCACCACATCCTTTATTACTCCCACCACCACATCCATTACCACTCCCACCATTACCACCACCACCTCCGCAGTTATCACAGTTCCTACCAAGCCCACCACCACCACCACCACCACCACCATATTGATTTAGTACACCTAATTTCTATGCTAACCATAATACTACTTTCCCTGGTAATTAGCAGATTTTATTGCTACAAAACAATAACGAGACTTCTAATTATGCCGTAGCGAACATAAGAAACAGGAATTTGGAAAAACTTATTTTTGATTCCATCTAACAAATTAGATTGCGATTTAATGACGGAAGGACTTTTAAGATTTCCAAGTGCATTCTCTCCTCTTTATCTCTCGCATTTCATGCATGCCTGCATGCGTGCACATATGTGCATAGCCATGTCTGGTGAATTTCATGATTGCAATTCCTGAACTAATTCTGTTGATACTTTTTCCTGAAAACGGAATTTGCATAAAGGAAGGAAATCTCAAGATTTTGTCTTCGTTCTTCTTCTTCTCCTTCTTCTTCTTCTTCTTCTTCTTCTTCTTCTTCTTCTTCTTCTTCTTCTTCTTCTTCTTCTTCTCACTTGTTACTTTCTTCAAGAAAGTTTTCTTTTTTTTTTTTGTATCATATTTTTTTTTTTTTGTCTTTCATCTTTATCTGGGGTACTGCCTGAAAGGGATTACTTGAACAAATCGTCCCCTGGACTTGTTTTTAAACCTCATAC
Source organism: Octopus bimaculoides (assembly GCF_001194135.2). Classification (NCBI taxonomy): domain Eukaryota; kingdom Metazoa; phylum Mollusca; class Cephalopoda; order Octopoda; family Octopodidae; genus Octopus; species Octopus bimaculoides. The sequence goes on from NC_069004.1 coordinate 584,408, forward strand.
TTATTCTGTTGCTATCTTTTCCAAAACTGCTAAGTTACAAGGACAGAAACAAACCAACACCAGTTGTCAAGCTCTGGTGAGGTTGTGACCCCACGATTTATTTGTTTTGTATTTTTTAGGTCTGGTGCTCATTTTACCAGATTCTTTTGGCGAACTATTAAGTTATGGGGACTTAAACAAACCAACACTGGTTGTCGAGTTGTGGTAGGGATGCAAGGGGCAAACACAACACAAACACACATATACAATGGGCTTCCTCACAATTTCCATCTACCAAATTCACACACAAGGCTTTGGTCGGCCCAGAGCCATGATAGAAGATGCAAAGGTGGAGCATGGTGGGACTGAACCTGAAACCACATCATCATAATCATCATCACCATCACCATCATCACCATCATCATCATCGTCATCATCATCACTGTTATAGTCATCTTGAAAGAGGGTGGATGGCCCTGGTTGAAATGCCTTTGATCAAATGTCTTGTTGATCACCAACACTGTCACCACCAGTGCAGTGATACATCAGCATCATCATCTTCAAATGTGTGTGTGTGTGTATCTATACCTATCTATCTATCTATATATATATATATATATATATATATATATATATATATATATATATATATATATATATATATGCATGCACACACACACACATACACACACACATACTTCTTTGGTGTGTGGGTGGGGAGTGGGTAGGGTGGTAGGGATTAGTTGATTGTTTATGAATTTGCTGATTCTGTTTTTTCCTCCCTTTCAAAATGTCAGAAACATATTTGACAGAAAATGTCAACTTGTAATAATGTTTTATTATTTAATTCTGATATTTAACAACAACAACTACTACTACTACTACTACTACTACTACTACTACTACTATAATGATAACTACAACAACAAACAGAGTTATTCACTAGCATACACTTAGGCCCATCTACACCTACACACACACACGCACACACACACAACTGCATACTCACATACAGCCATGCATAGACACATCTCCATGGATATATAGATAGGCATATACACATAGACACGCCTACATATATACATATGTACATATACACATATATATCTGTATAGAGATGCATACCCATACATTCGTATACACGTGCATGTCAACACTTATGTCTAGAGGCAGACAGTGGTGTATGCATACAAATGCACGTTTTCACATACACATACACATACAGATGCCCATACATTGACATATGTACACTCATACCCTTGCACATATACAGTCTTACACACACACACACACACACACACAGAGTACATAGGTAAAGCAAAATAATTTCCATGAATAAAAAGAAATGGTTCATATAGATATTGAATGTTGGGCCTCGCAGAGGCAATGGCCGAGACCTTTGGCATTATGTTGTGCTTGATAAGAAGACCCATCAAGCCAAGCAAAATCGCAGTCATGGCAGATACTGGTGTCACGCAAACGGCACCCGTGCCAGTGGCACATATAAGCACTCGTTACACAGTCAGAGTGGTTGGCATGAGGAAGGGCATCCACCCGTAGAAATCATGCCAAGACAGACTGGAGCCTGGTGCAGCCTTGCAGCTGGCCAGCCCTGGTCAAACTGTCCAACCCATACCAGCAAGGACAACGGACGTTAAATGATGATGATGATGATGATGATTGAATGAATGAAATGTGTGTGTGTGTGTGTGTGTATGAATGTGTATACAAGGCATTAACATGCACTAATCTAGGACAGAAAGGGAGAAAACATCTCCCCCTGGGTTGTGAACCTTATATCAATTGTATTCTAAGTGATTGTATTTACTGATTGCACCAAAGCGCATCAAGTGTCTCCTGTGTATCTAACAGCTCCCTCTCTCTCCACGTATCACATGAGGATCACAGACAATGTCGTAGTCACTTAACCACTCATTAAAGGCTGCTATTTTACTTCTGTCTATCATCAAATTACACACTTCTAATTTATAATTCATATTCTTGAGATTAATTCTGTTCATAAGCATCGAATTTAAGTTCCTGAACATAACGGTTTATAACCAAGACATTTCATCCAATACTCCATCAATTTTTGCTATTTAATAATTTTTAAGAATGTTTTATGAATATATTCGAATGTTTTTATTTAGTTTTGTTTTTTTTTCTCTCATAAGATATGATGTTGTTTCAGCTAAACCAATGTTCGTTAATTGCATAAGAAGTATATTTTGTAATACTTTTAATTAAATTTTTAATTAAAATTTATTTCTGAATACATTAAGTTTTGGGGTGCTTTATTTTTATTTCGAACACAATTTAACAGTGATTTATTTTTCTCCTTATTTTGATTTCTATTTAATTATTTTTAATTATCGTTCTTTAATTTTTATTCTTTTTCTTTAAATATTTAAAAAAAATAATTTCTTTTTAATAATGAAAAGAAAAGTAGTTTATTTATTTTTTATTTAATGTTTTATTTAATTTACATTGCTTCCTCACTTAATTCACAGTAAATTATTTACTGACAATTAATAGCTAAATCTTATATATTGCGAACTAGTTGAGTCGTTAGAGCAATGAATAGTAGGCCTTGAGGTGTTGGTATTGTTCCTCTGCTTCCTGAGTTCAAATCTCACTGAGGTCAACTTTACATTTTTTCTTCCCTTCGATAATCAATAAAGAACAGTGAGGATTTGGTTCTTTCCTTTATCATGGAATAAACATTTTTGTATCATGAGAATGGTTATAGATGATGCTATTCTTTGGATTGAACCTTCATTTCCAAATCATAAAGATAAAGTAATTTCTAGACTTACAAAATAAATAAATAAATATTGGGGTCAATTTGTTTGACTAAAACCTTCTAAGGCTGCAATCCAATGACTGATACAACTAAAAGGTAAAAGATTAGATTTCCCAACAAATTCCTGGTTATTCTCAAAACCAAATGAAACAAGCACATGCACAATGTATTTCATAATATGCATATACATGTGTGTGTGTGCGTGTGTATCTACGTGTAAGCAGGAAAGGGTTAAAATGAAATCTAAAATTATATTCTCCACTCTCTACTCCATTACAATTTCTTCTGTCATTAATCAAAACCATTTCCTGATATTCTAAAATATACTTTTAACATGTTTCTTTTTTTTTTCTCTGTTCCTATGTTTGTTTTTATACCTGTCTTTTTTTTTTTAATGTTGAGTCTTTTTTCTTTTTCTTTCTCTAATGCCATTAATATCATTTTACCATTCTGCTGCCGCTATCTTGGAAATCTTGATACACTGTAATTCTTTGTCTGTTATCTAATATCTGCTTTTCCTTTTCTGTTGCAACCCTCCCACACCCACCCACACATGTCTGTATATATATATATACACTCACACATACATACACACATATGCATACATTTTTGTGTGTGTGTTTCTGTATCTAAATATATGTATATATTATATATAATAGACATATATATATATATATATATAAATATATTGTATATAATATATTTATATACATATATGGTATTTATCTGCTAAACTAAAGTTATTTAAAAGCATTTTTAAGAATAACAGCTGATTACCGATAATGTGATTCTATTCTGATAGTAGAGTCAAATTTATTGTGAAGTCCCAGTCAACTTGATCCTTACAGTGTGTGTTTGTGTGTGCATGCATGCATGTGTACTTGTGTGTGTGTGTATATATATATATTGCCCCTTCTCACTCATTGTCTAGCATTTTACGTATTGTATTTCCATATAGATTGATTCTGCAAATATTTTGAGAAAGATAAACTATTTCTTTATTGGAAGGGAATCTGTGAAAAAATAAAAAATTGGTAAACTTTCATGAATATCAGAAAATATTTGCCGATAATTAATAACACAAAAGTCTAAAAATGATATAATAACATATTTTTGAAATTATAACGAAAAGTCAGAAACCTCAACAACAACAACAACAATAAACATAATAACAGAATAGGAAGCTCGTTAGATTTGGCTGGTTCCAATGAGATATTGCAATCACAATGAGAAATAACCAATGAATAATTGAAAAATCTAATTACGGAGAACATATTTCAATGAGGGAATTAGGTTTATCATTTGTGATCAAAATTCTATATTAAGGATTGATTTTTGTTTTAGTTTTGTTGTAAATTTAGAATTTTTTTATTTTTATTTTCTTTATACCCCTACCTTCCCTCCAGCTACCTTATGATGTTTAATATAATTAAATAAATGAATAAAATTGTTAAACCAATAATTTTAATCCCTACAATTTTCATTGCGAGTCCGTTTAGAAGTGGTTAACACCAGTGGGTTTATTAGAATGAAAACTGCTGAGAGGCAACACAAGGCATCTAAAAACAGAATGAAATATGGCACTGGAAATGATTTATTAAGCTATTCCTTTTGTGTGTGTGTGTGTGTGTAAACTTTTGTGTGTGTGTATGTACAGACATCATCATCCTCGTCATCTTTTTAACATCCACTTTCCCTTTTTCCACGGGTTAAATGGAGTTCATTGAGACAGATTTTCTACAGTCGGATGCCCTTCCTGTCACCAACCCTCAACTGTTTCTTTCCAAGCAGTGTAATATTCTCCACCCACCATGACCAATCCACAGAACATTAGAAAGACACCACTTGCATGATGGTGACTTTCATTTACAACTATCACATGAAGTGTAGGCAAGGACACAGTAACACATACATACATACATACATATATATATCATCATCATCATCGATTAATGTCAGTTTTCCATGCTAGCATGGGTTGGACAGTTTGAGTGAGGTCTGGGAAGCCAGGGGGCTGCACCAGGCTCCAATCTGATCTGGCAATATATCTACAGCTGGATGCCTGGTTGGAAAAGTTTCACATTTCCATGGAGGCATTCATCTGAGGCTCTGTGGCAGAAATGCTATGAGACCTGTTCCACACATCTGAAATAAGAAAAGGGTTCTGCTTGAAACGAAGATGAGGGTCACAATCAGTACCCACACAAGGCATGGGAATGCTGGGCAGTTTTGATCTATGTGTACCATGGCTTGCTGTCACTAAATTCTATAAGGCCCAATGCATTGATTTGCCAGGGACCACAGCACATAATGTGTCTAGGGGCCCAGTGACTTGCTGTCACTGAATAAATGCTGAAGGACCCAGAGCATTGATTTGCTAGGAACTTCATGTGTCTAGGGGTTTGGTTATGATCTGTGGATGGTTTGGTTTTGCTATATGATAAATAAATAATATAGGGCCCAGTGCATTGTATTGCCAGGGACCTGATGTGTCTAGGGACCCAATTACGATCTAGGGCCAGTGCATTGATTTGCCAGGGACCTGATGTGTCTTAGGGGCTTTTGGTTATGATCTGTGTATGTCATGGCTTGCTGTCAATAAATGGATGTAGCCCTATATATACAATATAGGGCTCAGATTAGGGAATTGGCTTTGCCAGGGTGTCTTTAATGCTACAAAGACATCTCTGACTACAATGTATGTGAAGTGCATTGTGTGTGTGTGTGTGTGTGTGTGTGTTAGTGTACAACAGAGTCAAAGGAATGTAAAAAGGTGTATGAATGGCTTTGAAGAATCAGAAAACAAGGTGTGACTCGTTTCCCTGGATATTTTATGCCAGACTACGAGTTGATCCAAATGAATTAATTTTTATAAATATCACAAATTAGTTGTGGAAAAGTATAATTAGATGAAGGAAATTTTACGTTTTTATTTATAGATTTTTTTTTACACTTTTTTTATTTACATTATTTTACCTTTTTTCTTCTCTGTATTTATTATTTTTTTTTGTGTTGAAATTCAATTAAAACTGAAATTGTTAATTAAATCTTGAAGCTTCACAGATTAGATTGCTGAGTAAAGAAGAACTCTCTATCTTCTGCTTTGGCCAGGCATTCATATTTCCTGTCTGTGTAGATTTATATTTGTTGTTGTTGTTGCTTTGTTTTTTGTGTTTTTAAAAAAAAAAATTTTTGTTTCTTTTATTTTTCTTGGATTCACATATGATATTCGCAAAACTCATTAGCTAAAATTAAATAATTAGTGCAAAAAGAAAATGCTGTATATATATATATATATATATATAATATACTGAATCACTTTCAGGAAGTCTACCTTGCTTTTAACTACTGCTGCTGCTGCCACCACCACAACTACTATTATTGCTACTACTATCACCATCACCATCACCCTCTCCATTACTACTACTACTACTATTTCTGCCCTCATCTTCCTCTTTGTCTAGAAGATAAATGCTAATTATATCGAATTTAACTTCATTTAAAATCTTTTCTCAAAAATATTATCAACAAAAGAAAAAATATAAAATGGATTTTAAAAAATATTTTGTACATTTATTTATGTTTATTTATTTCAAAAAATAAATATATAAATACATTATTTTTTTATTTTAATTATGGAATTTTGTCTAATTATAATTGATTGGATTTATAAATTCATTTTGTTGAAATCATTTTCTGAAATGTTGAGGAATTAACCATTATTGCCACAATCTTACATGTCTCTTGGTTCCAGTCATTTGTCTCTGATTTGCCATCAGATCTTAATCCGTCCATCTGTCCACTACTCCTGGCAGTTTTGTAGGCACCTAACGCCATAGGCTCCAACCATCCTTAGAATTTCAGGTGGGATTGCCAAGCTTGACCAGCTGAGGCTATGGTCATTATCAAACCATCTCATTCTTAGTTCTATACCTGAGTCTTTTGCCAGTTGGCTTTGCTTGAAGAATTTGTCTTGCAATTCTTTTCTGGAACATTCTAATCCCATGTCTGTAGTACCAGAACTGTGATTATGCAGAGAAGTCGTGGCTCAACCTGTAAGGACTTCTTCATCTCATCCAATTCTTTACAACAAAACAAAAGTCATATAATGTTATCCAAGAGACACACACCACTTGGAAATAGCTGTTAATTCTCCCTAAAATCACATTGTATCATGTTAAGAAAATGGCCTTGGGCTAAAACTTGAAACCAAGTTAAGACAAATATCCCCTAAATCCCACCATACAGTCTTAAAAGAGGAAGGGTAGACACCTTTGATAATGTCGTCCTAGAATATATTGTGTCTGAGTAAAATGACAAAAGGTTCGTTGTTAGAACAGTGGATCATAAACATGCTTGATCAAGCCTTACCTGGGGTTAAATGACAATGCTAACAACAACAACAAACAACAGAAAATAGATCATAAATAATTATGAATATCCTTGAAGAATTGTTTCTTTGAAACTTGAAGGTTTTAGTTTTGTTCCATTTTTGGTAGTAAATCTCTCTCTCACCTTCTTTCTTGCCTTACAAAATAAATATATTTTCTTCTTGTGCATAAAAAGGTTATTCGGTGTACTCCAAATTAACCTTCCACCAAACAACAAATGCCAATATTGCAGAGTTCTCTTCTTGTAATAATCTTATTGTTAAGTTCCACTGTAATCCTATTGTGAGAATATGGAAATGTGAAATTATATTCGAGAAATCTTTCCTAAATTTATTTCATCAGCATAATCTCTTGTCATCCAATGCATTGTTCTCATAGAATATGTATATTTGATAAAATCATAGAACGAGAGAGTCTTGAATGGAAAATAACTCCATTGTTATTCTTAACTGTTCAACAGATTTTTTAATTTTGTTTTTATTATTTATATTTTCATTTTTTAATTTTTATTTATTTCATTGTTTTTATTTTATCTTAGTTTAATTTTTTTTTTTTTTTTTTTTTTTT
>NC_069004.1:593352-598094 GCF_001194135.2 Octopus bimaculoides
ATATATATATACATACATATATATGTGTGTGCATATATATATATATATATATATATATATATATACATATATATGTGTGTGCATATATATATATACATATATGTGTGTGTATATATATATATATATATATATAAACACACACACACACATGCATGCATACATATGTTGCCTGTTTTTTAGGTTTCAAATTTATTATCAACACCACAGGTATTATTAAACCAATTTCTTTTTGGACAATGAACCTGTAAAAGGCATGCCTCTCTCCCACGCTTTCTCCCCTCCCCCTCTCCCTCTAACCCTCTCATTCTTTCTCTTATATTCTCTCTCCCACTCTCTCTGATTCTCATTCTCCCATAAGTTTCTCCTCCTCCTCTCTCTCTTTCTGATTTTCCTCTCACCTGTATATATTCTGCTGCTTAGAATCTCCCTCCCTTTCCATTCCTCTTCTTCTTTTGTTATTTTTAGTTATTCCAGCAGGGAAAGGGTGGTTCTACTACATAATGAGGAGGAACCAACCGGAAGTTATTTCTGGGCAGTTGTTTTATTTTTGTATCACACACTGGAGTGAATGAACATCAATGCTGTTTGGTTATGGGTTTCAAATAACAGATTATTCACTAATTCACCATGTTTAATGTTGATGAGAGTGTTAAGGGATTGTCTGGGTAATTTGGGTGAAACAAACACCACAAAGTGAATTTGTCTGATGCACCAGTTTATCAGCTTCTTCTTTTTCTCTCTCTCTCACCAACGCTCACACTCACACATCCACTCACACACAGGTGAGTGGAGAGAGTGAAACTTACCCAGACTGCAACATGGCAGGACATACAACCGACGATTGCATACCAGAGTGTACAGTGTGGGTCCTCAACAGACCAAACTGGACAATGGAGAGACTGTGACCTACAACCAGACCGAGCTATATCTCTGTGGAACACACACACACACACACACACACGTATATAACTGCACAAGGCCAGAAAATTTGGTGAGGGTGGGTAAGTTAATTAAATTGACCCCAAAGTTCAACTGGTACTTATTTTAATCAACCCTGAAAGGATGAAAGGCAGAGTCAACTTTGGCAGAATTTGAACTCAGAACGTAAAGACAAATGAAATGCCTGGCATGCTAACCATTCTGTCAACTCAGCTGCCTCACGACACCAACACTAATTAATATGAACCATAATTATGGAAACATCAACAATAATAAGGATGAGGTTAATAATAATTATTATAATAATAAAAATAATCATGGCCAATCATAATTATCAAAAAATAAACGGAAAAATTATTTTCAAAAATGTTGCCATCATTTTTGCTCTCTTTTTTTCTTTCTTTTCCCCCCTCATTCCTTCTTTCTTCTTCTCTTTCCTTTCTTTCTTTCCTACCTGCGGCTTTCTTCTTTCTCTCCTTGTTTCTTTCCTTTCTTCCTTCTTTCCCACCTTCCTTCTTGCTTTCTTTTCCTTCATCAGAAATTATTTCTATTTTTATTTCAGTTTTGTTTTTATTTTGATTTTAATTTATTTCCTTTCATTTTCGTCTTTATTTCTCTTTTTTTTTAAAATATATTCTTAAAAATTCATTCCAAGTGAAACCACTTTCATAAGTTGATGGAAAGGTTTTCTTAAAATAGCAACTTGGCTTTTCGTTATTGATTGCTGAGCCATTAAAGGATGCCAATTACAATATCTTAATCTTCTACGTTAAAATTAACAACGGAAAATGAGAGAAAAAAACTGGAACAATAAATAAATATACATATATACATATAAGTACACATATATACACATATATACACACGTGTGTGTATATATCTATATTTGTATGCGTATATATATATATATATATATATATATATATGTATATAAAAATATGTGCATATACATGTGTTTATATATATAATGTATATTTATACACACACAGAGACATACATACACACATATATAATATATATATATATGAAAAAAGGAAGTATGTGAGAAGATTGACAATGGCAACAATGCCTCCACTACCATTGCCTCTGATGGTGGTGGTGGTGGTCATGATGATGATGATGATGATGGTCATAGGGAGGAGGAGAGGGGTGCAGAGAGAGGGAGGAAATAAAAATCAGATGGTGAAAATTCAAGAGAGAAAGCAAAGGACTATTTATGGAAGTTAATTTTTGGCTTGAATACTCACGGAAAAATAACACGATAAATTAGTTTTACAACATGATAAATTAGTTTTTACAACATGAACAATTCAAAAGCAACAACAACAACAACAACAACAACAGTAATAATAATAATAATAATAAGTGAAGGCACAAATGACAGATGAGGAAAATATGTTTGTATGTATGTGTGAATGTGTGTGTGTTTGAGTGTGCAAATACATATATAATGTGTGTGTGTGTGTGTATAAATATGGATATATGTAAATCTCTTGTATGTTTATCAATACACATGTATACAGCTATCTGTAATACAAAGTTATTGATTTCTTTGAAAATAATATATATGGTGTTTGTTTGTGTATAAATATACAAATGTGTATATATATATATATATATATATATATATATATATATATATATATATATATATATGTATGTATATGTATGTATATGTATGTATACATATATGTGCAGTGCCACATAAAAGTACTTGTGTAGTGCCACCTAAAAGCACCCAACGCACTCTGTAATGTGGTTGGCCTTAGGAAGGGCATCCAGCCATAGAAACCACACCAAATCAGACTGGACCTGGTGAAACTTCCCAGGTTGTCAGCTCTGGTCAATCCGTCCAACCCATGTCAGCATGGACAATGGACATTAAATGGTGATGATAATGATAGGTAGATAGATAGAAAGGTAGATAGATAGATAGAAAGGTATGTAGATAGATAGATAGATAGATGGACAGACAGATAGATAGATATTTTATATTTTTTGTTAACTTGCTTTTGTGTAAAGTGATCTTTACAGGAAGAAGGTAATATAGAATGTAATGGTCAGATATAGGGGACAGGTGATGGGGAGGGAAAGAAAGCAATGGAACCCACCTGAAGACGGCAGGGGAGGTAGGGGCTGAAGACATGGCCACTGTTGAAGCAATGAATGGAGTCTACTCTTGTTGTTCTGGTGACTAACAGAATTTAATGTTTCTTTGAAAATGGCCAGCATGTTTCAACTTGCACCTCTTCAAAGAAAACTAAATCTCTTCCTGTATAGCTGCTTATCAGCATCCATAGCAGATCTTTGAGTGATGCAACCCTTGTCAATGGTGCTTGGTATCAACTGCTAATCTTTTCCAGTATTGTCTTTTGCCCTAAACTTTCCCATCTCATGTGCACTCAATCTAGGATCAACTGAATGTCACTTGTCACAATGTTTAACCACCCTCTAAAAATATCAGCTTTCTTGCCCTTTCTTCGGCTTCTGCCCTAATGTTGTTCCCCCTTCCATCAATTCCAGTAGTTTTGAAGTCAATCCAAGACTTTTCTGATAACCTATGGCTTATGACCTTTTCCACCACCATTTCGTCCACCAAAATATGTGTGTAAAATGTCTGTACATCAAAAATCCGTCCAGATTTCTACCAAAATATCTGTACAAATTAGCTCTTTTCATTCTGTTCACATTTCTCGACATTATCTTGAGGACTGTCACTGGGATATTCTGCAGTGTTCAGTCCAAAGTTCAGCCTTAGTGAAACAGTATGTCTTGCCCTTATTTTTCATCAGATGGTTTTTCCCACAACTTTTCAACCACACAAAGCTTATAGACAGATTGATTTCTAATCAACAACCCTAGAAGTTCTCATTATTTCTCTCCACTCTAGCAAGGTATTTCTGTGTGTGTGTGTGTGTGTGTGTGTGTGTGTGTGTGTGTGTGTGTGTGTTCTCACTACCTGTATGACACTGCATTCAACTGGTTCAACTCCTGAAAAAGCCAGATGGAAAGAGCCAGTTTCTGAAATACAAAGGAAATATATGAGATTTTGCTTCATAACAAGTTTTCTGTTTTGAGATCTCTCATTGGGTGGTGTAAGAGAAGAGACAGCATCCCTATGTGACTAATATATAACTAATGTACCAAAACAATGGACACTCTTTTATTACAAATGGATGAAAGTGCTTCATGAAGTAAGAACGAACTCAAAGTGTTTCGACATGGAATTAATTCCCTTGGGTAATGTGTGTGTGTGTGTGTGTGTAAAATACTTTTTACTGAAAGAAGTTATCTGTTTGAGACAAAAAATGTTTGTGTGACAGGACTGTCTTCCGTGACTGTCTTCCGTGACTGTCTTCCGTGTAACATAAATATATATGTAACAATATATGTCTCGTGTGTAAGATGAATGAAGTTGTGTAAGAGAGATGTGTTTGGGTGGCAGAGTACATCTGTTTGTTGCAAAAATACATCGTTATCATCATCATCCGTGTGTAATAAAAATAATGTTTTGTGTGTATCAAAATCAAAAATTATTTCATTAATTTTGAAGAGAATGAAGTGTGTGTGTGGGGGGGGGGTATTTTTGTTTTTCTCCCCCCCCCCCTCTTTTGCTATCTATTTTCCTCCATCACATCTTATATCGTTATTTTTCATTGTTTGTTCCGAAGTAGAAAATGCCATTTTGTCTAACACCACCACCACCACTACCACCTCCACCACTAACAACAACAACAACACTAACAATAACAGACATTAAGGAAACAAAAGATTATTGAGAGAGTCAAGAATTGGATGGTGGT
>NC_069004.1:604213-607954 GCF_001194135.2 Octopus bimaculoides
ATTCTGACAATGAAAACACATGCACTGGTTATATTTCACTTCTTTTGTATTGTTGATTAATTAATTTAATAAGTTAATTAATTAATCAAGCATCAAAAAAATAAAAGAGGAAAATACAATCAATGCATGCATTTCTAACAACAGAATGATTCTCTCAAATTACAACAATACATGTATGTGTGTGTGTTATATATGTATGTTTGTGTGTGAATATATATATATATATATATATATATATGTGCATGTATGTATTTATGTATGTATATATATATATACACACACAGCTGCTGTATACATCTTACATTCTTTATGGTTTATTCTGTTTGAAAGTCTTTACAGAAACACTTTGTCTAATTATTCCAGGAGAATTCAAGAACAATAGATTGTGTAAACTACTAAACACAGATGGGAAGCTGCAGGCATTTATTGATATCATGTTTCAGTTGCGTATTGCTCTCCCCCTTCTCTCCCCTCTCTTTCTCCCCTGCTCTCCCTATCTATTTCTCTGTCTATCCCTATCTAGATCTATCTCTTCCATCTACCTATCTATCTGTCTATCTAGTTATCTGTCTCTTTGTCTATTTATTTGTTTGTCTATCTATCCATCTATATCTATCTATCCATCTATCTATCTATCTATCTCCACCCAACCAGCCAGCTAGCCGTCTTTCCTTCCTTCCTTCCTTTCTTTCTTCTGCCTCCCCTCCCTCATTCTCTCCCTCTTTTGTTTCCAGCATTTGAGGATCTTTCAAATCTATGCTTTTCCCCCTTTCTGTTCCCCTTTTCCCCATTTTCTTTCCATTCTATGCCTTCCGTTATCTTCTTACCCATTACTTACCATTTTAACCCTTCTTTTACCATTTCCTATCTTCCGTAACCCTTCTTCGTCTTCACCAAAGTCCTCTACTAATTTTTCAGTCTTCAATTATTGTTCCAGATGTTCCTTTATTTTTTTTGTATCCTTTTACTTCCTGTTTTACCCTTCCATTACCATTCAAAGACTTCTGTTAACTTTTTGCCCTTTCTTTACCATTCCATGCCTTCCATAATCCTTCTTATTCATCTCTTGCCATTCAATGTCTTCCATTCACTTTTTGCCATTCCATTACCATTCTATGCCTTCCAAGACCCTTCTTACCTTTCTGTTACCATTCACTGTCTTCTATTCTTCTGTTTTTGCCCTTCCCATTATCATTTCCCCACCATTCCCCCCTTCCGTAAGCCCTTATTCTTCCTCACCCTTTCCTTCTCCCTTTTATCCTTCTGTCCCTCTTCAGTTACCATTCTTATTCTGCTGCCACTTTGCCTTTACCATTCCCTGTTAAGTCTGTTACATATATCCTGGCAATTTATGAGTTTACATTACACTTGTTATCTCTGTGGAATTTAACAGAAATCTATAAATAGATTTAATTATAACTTATGTCTTCGTTATTGATGTCGTTACACACATACCACATGATAAATCGGTTATCTTTACTATTCATACCTTTTGGTAACACTTTTGTTTTGCCTTCCCGCTTTTTCAGAATCGATTCCACAGGAACTCCCACTGTTTTTTTTTTTTTGTTATTTTCTGTTGCAACATCCCCCCCCCACTTCATCCATTACACATGTGGCATATACAACCACCACCACTACCACCACCACCATTATCTTCATCATAATATTAATCCTTTCTACTATAGATACAAGGGCCTGAAATTTTGGAAGGAGGGGGGGTTTATTTGATGACATTGACTCCAGTATTTAACTGGTACTTATTTCATTGACCCCCAAAATGATGGAAGGTAAAGTTGACCTCTGTGACATTTGAACTCACAACATAAGAATGGATGAAATGCCACCAAGCATTTTGGCAATGGTTCTGCTGGATCACCAATCTTTTGTCTCTCTTGTGCCATTCTTTAATTATTCCACCCTTTGCCTTTCCTTTCGGGGTTAATGTAATCGACTTGCCCCTCCCCTCGAAAAAGCAGGTCTTGTTCTAAAATTTGGAAAACTTATCATGTATAATAATTATGTTAATTACAGTGAGTAATGGTAATATTAATTATAATGAGTGATAATAGTATTAATTACAATTATAATAATTATGTTAATTACAATGAGCAGTAATAAATATGATAATTAGAAAGATTTCGTTAAAAACATTAAGTGCATATACACTTACTTGTAACTATTGTTGTATTGATTTTTTAACGAGTTTCATATATTTAATTCTCTAAGATTTAAATGTTACAAATTCATTCGTCATTCTTTCATTCTTTTATATCTTTCTTTAATCCCAAGACTGCTCTGACTGAGCAAGATTTATGACTGTAGACATTCCACTTGTGACCAACCTTACTTTTATAGGAGCCTCACCAGGGGCTACTTTGTGTAGGGCCTTCTGCCCTTTTTTTAAAGCCTTAAACATTCAGATTACTCTGGCAAATGTAATGCTTATTAATTTGAATTAATTATGCACTATTATCTTGTATTAAAAGCTCTGAGATTTCGATGATGAGATTGTTTATTTTTAGGATGACATTGTTGTGTCAGTGTGAGAGGTCAGATCTGGCCAGTTTGAACGCAAAACCAGTAAAATATTTGGGCCAGATATGGCTGGTTTAAATGCTAAAGGGTTAAGTAGTTGCATGATGTGACTTGGGGAGGTTTTGGTTGCTATTTCTAGCATGTCAAGTAACCATATCTATCATCATCGTCATCATTATCACCAACACAACCAAAACCTCTACCATCATCATCATCATCGTCGTCGTCAAGTACAGAAGCTCATTTCATTCAACTATACCTCTTCCCTCTCCTCTCCTGCATGTGTGTGTGTGTGTGTGTGTCCTTGTTGCCAATGTTAGAAATCATCACTCGTTATTGTTGTTGTTAATGAATTCCATTGATGAGACGTGGAAATGTTTCAGTTGCAAGGAGGAGGAGGAGGAGGTGAAGTGTGGAGTGGAGTTGGGAAGCTGAGTCACTCACTTGTTCCATTCCAGTGCCAATGAGAAGGGACAGGAATTACCCAACCAACAACCAACAGACACCAGTTTATTGTCATTAATCATCAGACATGAGGGACACAGCTGGAGAGGCTCGTGCACCACACACACACACACACACACACACACACACATACCTCTGTACAAACACACACGCACACATGTTCACGTGCATGCACACACACAGATATGCACAAGTGGACACTCACACACACACACACACACACACACACATGCAGATGCTAACAAGTATAGATAGAAATACATACATACATACAGGAATAGACACACATGTACGTATGTTCACCAGCAAAGTCATGCATGCACACGCACACATACACATACATACATACACACACACACACCACCATCACCAATATGTACACCACACACTTACAGGCATGCAGACACATATATACATCATACATACACAGACATAGACATGCGTACACATACATACACACACACACACATGCATACATATACATATAGACACATGCACACAGCCATTGTCATACACACACACACACACACAAACGTATACGCTGACACTTAAGGGATACACACACATTACCAGGTTCATTTCCAATGATTTATGGGAAAAGTTTTTCATTGCATTTAATTTTGAGGAATTTACAATCAGAAAGAAAGAACCATTGATTCTCAACGTTTAATTAACACACACACACACACACACACACACACACACACACACACACACACACACACACACACACACACA
>NC_069004.1:608369-610158 GCF_001194135.2 Octopus bimaculoides
TGTGTGTGTGTGTGTGTGTGTGTGTGTGTGTGTGTGTGTGTGTGTGTGTGTGTGTTTATATGGTGTTGATGCCACATAAAAAGCAACCAGTGCACTCTGTACAGTTGTTGGTATTAAGGGCATCCAACCATAGAACCACACCAAAACAGACTATGGAGCCTGATGTGGCCCCTGACCTCGCCAGTTCCTGTGAAACCATCCAATGTATGTATGTATGTATGTGCATTCATTGATTTTTCTGACCTTCCTTTTCTCATGCCAGCATGGGTTGCAATGGAGATTTATGTGAGGTCAGGTTTTACAGTTGGATGCTCTTCCAGTTGCCGAACTCTACCTGTTTCTCTAGTAACAAAATACCTTTATTCCACAGAGCACACCACTCTTGCAGTGATGACTGTAGAATATTTAAACATGACCTGATCTGACCTGACCTGACCTGACCTGACCTGACCTGACACATTGGCAAGCAGGCAGTGAATTGGTGCCATTGTTAATATCTGATAAAATACCTTGTGGTATTTCACTTAGCTTTCTTCTCCTTTGAACCCCTCCAAGGTTAACTTAGTCTTTCATTCTTTAGGGGTTGATAAAAGAATTGCCAGTCCCGCACTAGACTTCATTCTTTTCTCTCTCTCTCTCTCTCTCTCTCACCTGTAATTTACCCTTATCACCAACTCACCTGTCTTCTCTCTTCTCAAGAGAAACTCCAATATTTCTGAGAGTTAAAAGTATTTTGAGATAAGCAAATTTATTCAGATGAAATGAAATCCTCCAAGACAAAGTGAGTCATGCTTGACAGTTTATTAAACGAGACTCTCTGCTTATAAAAACGATGACTGTTGCAATGATTAGGATAACATTTTTTTACATTTTCCCTCTTCCTTTCTGCTTTCTGTTTTTAATCAATGACAAAAGCTAACTTTCAAGGTCTCACCATTTCCACAGAAACGGTCCACAACATCCCATCAGCTTCGATTTCATTTCGTCAGACAATTCACAATAAAAACTCCCATTGACTATGCATCCATCGACATTTACTCAGCTTGTGTACAAGACTATCAGACAGACATCATCATCATCATCGTCATTGTTGTTGTCGTTGTTATATTCATCATTGCTATCATCATCATCATTGTCATCATCACCACCTTCCTTCTCCTCCCCCTTTTCATCATCATGATCATCATCCACATCATCATTATCATCATCATCATCATCATTATGCATTCTGATTGGAGTATTTAAACCCCTTTAAAAAAAAAATTTTTTAAACAGCAAAAACCCCAGAAAATTTCCAAATTCCTCTGCATATCTTCCAAAATATCCAATTTATTAATATCCCGCGATTGCAATTTTCTTACTTCTTCTTCTTTGCCAAATGTATCAACAACAACAACAACAAAACACAAACACAAAAAAATTTATAATTCCAAGTTGTAGGTTTTAATAGGACGGCCAAAACTCTAAGAGCAAGGAATTATTTCCCATCAAATGTATAATTCCTCATTCCTTTTCCATTTGGTATTTTTTTTTTGTGGGACATTTATATATTTCTTCCAACATTTCCATTTTGGTTGTTTTTGTTGGGTTTGTATTTTTTTTTTTATTTGGTTGTAAAAGTTTCCCTCTTTTCTCAAATATTTGCAGTATTTTTGGTGATGAGGTGGGAGGGAGGGCTTTTTTTTGTTTGTTTGTTTTTAAAAAAAAATGTATTTTTCTGTCAATTTTAGCTTAAATTCTGATTAGTTTCGGCCAGGAATACTTTTCCAATGCAGATCTCTTGTTAAGG
>NC_069004.1:616771-618721 GCF_001194135.2 Octopus bimaculoides
ATATATATATATATATATATATATATATACATACATATATATATATATAGAAGCTTTCTCGTGACACTTTGGTGATGACATTTGCAGTAAAGATTACTTTCAGATTATATTGCCTGCTAATCACATCTAAGTTGCTTGGATTAAGACATTTCAAAGAAATCTATTCTAATGTCATGAATGATTTTGCAGTTGATTTTGTTGTCTGGAAAAAAAAAAAAGAACAAAGAAAATCCCAGGAAGTCGATTAGTGTCTGGATTATCATCAAATTCCTAATCTGGAATTCTCTCCGATAAACCTACATTGCTGTTTGTATTAACATTCATATCATGTAGATTTGTATAGGTTTGGCTGTACGGTTAAGAAGCTCTGTTTGGCACAATGTGCTTTCAGATGTGACCCTGGTAGACCATGCCACCCTGAGCAAGTGTGTCTTAAGTCAATCAGTGCCATTGTGTGGGTGGAATCCAGTGGACAGAAATTGTAGAGAAATCCATTGTATGTGTAGATACATATAATATAATACATACGTGCATATGCTCTGATGAAGCTATAAGCTGTTACTCAGACACTCAACTACGAGTCCACTGCATCATATAGCAGAAACAGCTGTAACCTAATGAACTTCATAACATGATCATTCATTCCTTTGTCATCTCACTTTCTCATTTATATATATATATATATGCCTGGGATCGAACTCGGAATCTTGGAGTTTGTAGTCTGCGCTCTTAACCAGTATGGCATATGCCTGTGGGCATATGGATTCCCTGTACATAGAAATAAGAGGTGATGGTCACAGCTTGAGTGCTTGGATTCCCTATACTTAAGAATAAGACTGGATGGTCACAGCTGGAATGCTTAACAGGTTTTAGAAAAGGATACATTTTATAATATGGGTTTTGGATTTCCTGTACACAGAAATAAGACAGGATGGTCACAGCTGAAATACATTTCGTTGCAGGTTTGTCTGCTCGACCAAGTCTGACTAACCTGAAGAAAAAAAGAAAAAAAAACTACTTGGAAAGGAGAAAAAAAAAAGAGACAAAACATAATAATTTTCAATCTAATGATAAATAAATAATATTAGATTATATGAAAATTTGTAGAAAGTATTGATTTGCTAATTTTAAGTTTATCCTATTATTCTGCAAATTGGATATAGTTTAATGTTAATTTCTATAATTGGTGATTAGAATTCAACTAAATGACATTGTAGCATTGTAGTGACTCTGAAGAGACAAGGCTTCTTTGGGGGCGGAGAAGAAGCAGGAAGAGGGGGAGGGATGGAGTGGGGGGGGATGCGGTGGCTATGGTGGTGGAGGTGGTGCTGGGAGAACTGGTAGCAGCAGTGGTAGTGGTAGTGTAATGGTTGTTGTTGTTGTTGGTGGTGGTGGTAGTAGTAGTAGTAGTTTGTGGTAATTGTGGTGTTGACAACAGTGGTGGTGATGCAAGTCTTGGAACTGGTGATGGTGGTGGTGGTGGTGGTAAGAAAGTTGATAATGGAATACTTTCAGAATTCAATGCTTTTACGTATTCTAAGATTGGGTCAATATTAGAAAATATGCCATTGTTGAATAGTCTTGTTTTTCTTCATTAATTCTTTTAATTAGATAAAATTTTATAAACTCAGGTTGAAAAAATGAAAATAATAATAATAATAATCACGATAAAAACTTTGGTAGAAAATTAGATTTGGATATTTATGTCTCATTTAAATAATTTCTAATTATTGCTCAACTAATGTTGCAGATGTGTACGAATATGTGCTGGCATGGTTGTGTGGTAAGAAGCAAGTTTCCCAACCACATGGTTCTGGGTTCAGTCCCACTGTGTAGCACCTTGGGCAAGTGTGTCTTTTACTATAGCTTCAGGCTGACCAAAGCCTTGTGAGTGGATTTGGTTGACGGAAACTGAAAGAAGCCCATCATATATATATATATATATATATA
>NC_069004.1:620169-622469 GCF_001194135.2 Octopus bimaculoides
ATATATATATATATATATATATATATATATAAAATCAGAAATCTGTAGGATAATTGGTGATAGGCCGGACATCCTTCTTCTGTTGTGTGCATGCTTAAATATACATACATCCATACATACATGTATATATGTATACATACATACATGTATGTATGTATAGGCCCAGGCATGACTGTGTGGTCAGATCCTTGCTTCCCAATCTTATGGTTCCATAGAAGACACTTGCCCAAGGTACCATGCAGTGGTACGCTGGTCAAGTGTCTTCTGCTGGAACCTTGGCCCTGTGTGTATTTCAAAAAGCTATCATGACAATACCCAGATGCAAATCTTTATTTTTTATTCAAATATCTTAACAATTTATTCATATTTTTCCTTTCTTTTCCTCTTCAAGTGTTTTCCTTTGTCTTCTTCTTCTTCTTCTTGTCGGCCACTTCTCCACTTTCAGTGCAGCCAACAATGGCTACCGAGATATAAATGCAAGCAATCCAAACATTGGCACTCGTATTTGCCAAGGCTTCTCTCTAATTTTGCTGGCTTATTAAACATTTCATTAACGGCAAAATCAACACGCAGCAAAACCCAAATAAAGAAGACTTATTAAAATTTCTCTCTTCTTGGCCAATTATCTTCCTCTGTCACTTATTTCCCTATCTTCATTCCATTCATTGCATATACATACACATACCCACCCATCCACACACATACGCACATATATACATATATATATACTCACTCATGTACACGTCTATATACAAATGAAATTGTATATGTGTATACATATATATATATTATTATTTATATATGTATATACACACATTTATGTATGTATATATATGTATGTATGTGTATATATGTATGTATGTGTATATATGTATGTATGTATATATGTGTGTGTGTATATGTATGTATATATATTTATGTATGTGTGTGTATGTATGTATATATATTTATGTATATGTGTGTATGTATGTATATATATATATGTATGTGTATGTATGTATATATATGTATGTGTGTGTGTGTGTATATAAAGCAGCACCAGTGCCAATCTGTGACGAAGAATAAACCAATTCCAAGTTAGTTAAAATATGTTTGCAATGTATTTCAACTTTTGAAGGCAAATTTGTGACCGTTACCATGGAGCAAGTTTCTCTTTTGGTAAAAGGTGTAAGAACACCATATCTGCCTGGTGCTTCCCTCTAGTGGATTCTCAGACACATGTTTCTGGTTCTTTGGACCAACATTTTCGGTTGAAGCTATGGCTTTGAATCTGCCCAGAGTTATCATTCTTTGATATTTCACATTGAGGACATCTAAATAATTGGGAGATGGAATCCAGGCAACCAAGAATTGTCTAAAAAGCAATGTAATGGGTGAACTAATGAAAGCAGAGACGGCTGTGTGGTTAAGAAGTTTGATTTGCAACCATGTGGCCTTGGGTTCAGTCCCACAGCACAACACCTTGGGCAAGTGTCTTCTACTCTAGTCCCAAGACAACCAAAACCTTAAGTGAATTTGGTAGATGGAAACGGAAACTGAAAGAAGCCTGTTATGTGTGTGTATGCCACAAAAATTACCCAGCACACTCTGTAAAGTGATTGGCAATTAGGAAGGGCATCCAGCCATAGTAACCATGCCACAACAGACAATCAAGAGTCTGGACAGCTCCCTGGCTAGCCGGCTCTTACCAAACCATCCAACCCATGCCAGCATGGAAAGTGGACGTTAAACGATGATAATGATATATATAAACCTAAATACACACACACATATAAACATATTGGATATTGTAGGTCCAGATATAGAAATAGTTGTGATGGTCATGAGTGGAATAGCTTTGATCAAACATTGGCTGGATCAGGGCTGGCATGAGCCCAAACATGTGTAGCGGTGGTGGTGGTGGTAGGTAGCTTTACTTAGATGTATCGTACAGGCTTTGTGAAATTAATTTTAATAAAATTGCTTCTAAACAGAGTGAATTTAATTAAATCTCACAGATTCACAACTGTTTATTCACCAACAACACAGTAGCTGAGACGTTGTTATTGTTGGGATGTTGTTGTTGTTGTTGGTGGTGGTGGTGTTTTTATTGTTTGTTTTTTGTTGTTGTTTCTGTTCTTCAAAATTCATTTATATTTTATCTACCTATGTGTATGTGTATATGTGCATGTATGAGTATGTATGCGTGTGTGTGTAAGTATGTATGCATGTGTATATGTATATATGTGTATGTATATATATATATATATATATATATATATATATATATATATATATATGTATATATATATATATATACA
>NC_069004.1:623338-625196 GCF_001194135.2 Octopus bimaculoides
AGGAAAATGAAAAAAAGCCAGAATGCTGAACTGGAAGCATTCATTTTCCCATTTTTTTCATTTTTTTCATTTTCCTATTATTTCTCCACGTGCGGTTAACACAACCCCACTATTTACTGACTTATATATATATATATATATATATATACAAATTTAGTAAATGGAGTAAACCGCATATGTTAAATGAATTCTTTTATTTCTAACATATATTTCGAAGATTACAAATTGTACCTTCCAAAGGAATAGGTGATGTTGATAAGGATGTAATCTTCTCTTCAGAAGAGGGGGTGCCAAAAGGTTCCTGGCTTTAAGGATATCATGAAGGGTCTGGCTGGAGGCCCAACCTTCTGAGTTCTTTTACAGGGCTTAGAAAACCTGAGGGATTGCTGCGAAAAGCATTTGAATTTGAGAGGGGAATATGTTGAATAAAAATCATAATCAACTGATCCTCCTCTGTTTTCTTCTACCCCCAAACACCCCCTTGTATGTATTGAAATGTTCTTTCAAATGAGACAGAGAAACAGTTGACCTTTGCTTAGATCTCCATCGAAATTCCTGCTGATCCAGCTTCCAATGAAAGGATTCAACAAAATAGATTTGCTCTCCAGTTTTTTGTTTGTTTTTTGTTTTTTTTGTTTTTTTTCGTTTTGTATTCTAAACATTTGAATAGACTGCAAAGCAATATATCCAAGACGAGAATGGAACTGGAGATTCTGTTGCAAAAATGTTTCCATAATTACATCATAAATTCATTTATGATCTAATAATAATAATAATAATAATAATAATAACAACAGAATTTTTACCACTGAATCTCCAGTTTCACTCTGATTTGGATGTGTGTATGTGTGTGTCTATGTATTTGTGTGCGTGTATATGTATATGTGTATATGTGTATGTTTTACTGCTTATCAAACAGTATTGGAATATTTGTGTCTCTATAACTTAGCAGTTCAGCAAACAGAGAGAGATCAATAGAATAAGTAGCAGGCTTAAAATAAATGTTGGTGGAAGTTTAATCAACTAACACCCTTGAAGGCAGTGGTGCTCCAGCATGGTCGCAGTTAAATGACTGAAACAAATAAAAGAATATAACACCCACCCCCACAACCCCCCATACACACACACGCACACGCATGCATAAACACATCCCTAACCCATCACATAAAGCCCAGCTTCCCTCCCTGTTCCCACCCCCAACCCCCAGTCTCTGATGTCAATCAGACAAACAATCAACCCCCTCTCCCCACGCCGTCTCCCTTTCCCAACATCCCCACCTCCTCCACCACCACCACCTCCTCCTCTGCATCGCTCTCCTCCTCCTCTTTTCTTTCTTTTCTTCATCTTTTTAATTATTTAATTTATTTGAAAATTATCACCAGGTCTTCCACACTTCCAAATCCTTTCAGCTTGCCCGCCTCCTCAATTCTGTCTACTCCACCCGCCTCCCTCTCTTCATATCCACCACCACCACCACCAGCAATCCTCACTGTCAATTACAACCACCACTTTGTTCAGCCTGCTAGAAATAGCAGCCAGTTCTATCTCCCCAAGACCACACATCTTAATTTCAGACAAAAGTATTGGACACAATGCAGCAAACCATGATGTGGCCATGTGGTAAGAAGTTTGCTTCCCAACCACATGGTTCCAGGTTCAATCCCACTGCATGGCACCTTGGGCAAGTGTCTTCTAATATAGCCTCGGACCAACCAAAGCTTGTGACGGGATTTGGTAGATGGAAACTGAAAGAAGCCCATCGTATATATATATATATCTATCTATCTATTTATCTATCTATCTGTCTATCTTTCTATCTGGCTATCTGCCTGTCTGTCTGCCTCTCTCTCTCTCTCTC